>NW_028318505.1:37500-202500 GCF_062004578.1 Staurois parvus
AAAACGCATAATATAATAAAACTCTGCCCCCAATTACATCACCAATATTGTCTCCAAATATCACCCAAACCGTCCTCTCCACTCCTCCCACGACCTCCTGCTCTCTAGTCTCCTCCTCCCATGCGCGTCTCCAGGACTTCTCCAGAGCCTCCCCCATCCTCTGGAACTCTCTACCCCAATTTATCAGACTATTGCCTACTCTGCTCACTTTTAGGTGATCTCTGAAAACATATAAGGTAATGGAGTTTTCTATTCCTCCTACCAGTCCATCCCCCACAGTTATTACCTTTTGTACCACTAGCCCCTCCCTCTTCGATTGTAAGCTCCCAGGATCAGGGCCCTCCTAACCCTCTTGTATTGAACTGTATTGTTGCTGTATTGTCTCCCATTATATTGTAAAGCGCTGAGCAAACTGTTGGCGCTATATAAATCCTGTATAATAATAATAGTAATAATAAACATAAAAAAAGGCACGCATTGACACGGCGCTAGGTGTGACCACAGGCGGACTGACCATTTGGAAACTCGGGCACTGCCCAAGGGCCTGGGGTCAGTAGGGGGCCCCATGAGATGCCCCTGGTACCTTTTTCCTAGGCTTTTTTGAGTTTGGGCAAGGACACAGGGGCCCCATGATCCCCTATTGCCCGGGGGCCCCATGAGTTGTCAGTCCGCCCCTGGGTGTGACCCCACCTGAGCAGAGCACACTCATCCTGCAGAGAAGTTCAGCTCCAGGTAATGCACGCGGGTGCGGCGCGCTGCTGGTGGTGGTACAGGGTGAGAAGGCCATGCAACACCACCCAGCTGCCCATCAAACGCCCTCTAAAAAATGATCCACTGCAGATCGTTCTTCAGGGGGTGACGCAAGGATGAATGCGCCCATAACCTTTCCTTACTCTGAAACTTTAATGAAATGTTGATATAAATTCTGTATAATAATAATGATATAAATTCTCATTGAATAATAATCATCAGTCAAAATTATTGATCATCTATTGCAGTCCTTATCGGTGACGTGTTCGGGGAAGTGCGATGTGGAGTATTTCTTTATATACAGAGAGGGGGAGGAGCCTGTCATCTCAGGGAGAGGCTGCGCTGCTCTATGGCCGATAGGTGGCAGCACACGCCGCGCAGCGCCCCCAGCGACCTATAAAGGAAGAGCATGCGGCGGCGGCTCCCCCTCCTCCAGGAAGTGCAGCCGGGGGGGACGGAGGGACGGAGAGTGATAACTTCCGGCCGGGGTAACGGACAGCCGGGGGGGACGGAGAGTGACAACATCCGGTTGGGGTGACGGACAGCCGGGGCTCCGGGCTGGATCATACCGGGGAGCCTGCATGGTAATGGGGACATAGGGGTCCGTATTACAGGGCAGTGTCGGGGAATAGAGCGCCCCCTGTGTGCTGTGCGGAGGACACACCGATACATTGTATCCTCTCCGAGCCATAGGATGAGGGAGAACAGCGCCCCCAGCTGGCTCTGCAGAGACACAGCGATACATTGTACCAATATTGTCTCCCTATAGCTGTATTATGCTAGAGACCAGCTCCCCCAACCCACCCCCCCGCAGGGGAACAGCTCCCCCAACCCATCCCCCCGCAGGGGAACAGCTCCCCCAACCCATCCCCCCGCAGGGTAACAGCACCCCCAACCCATCCCCCCGCAGGGGAACAGCTCCTCCAACCCCCATACCCCCCCCTGCTGGAGACCAGCTCCCCCAACCCAACCCCCTGCAGGGGAACAGCACCCCCAACCCATCCCCCCGCAGGGGAACAGCTCCTCCAACCCCCATACCCCCCCCCCTGCTGGAGACCAGCTCCCCCAACCCACCCCCCCGCAGGGTAACAGCACCCCAACCCATCCCCCTGCAGGGGAACAGCACCCCCAATCCATCCCCCTGCAGGGGAACAGCACCCCCAACCCACCCCCCGCAGGGTAACAGCACCCCCAAACCATCCCCCTGCAGGGGAACAGCTCCTCCAACCCCCATACCCCCCCCTGCTGGAGACCAGCTCCCCCAACCCATCCCCCTGCAGGGGAACAGCTCCCCCAACCCATCCCCCTGCAGGGGAACAGCTCCCCCAACCCATCCCCCTGCAGGGGAACAGCTCCCCCAACCCATCCCCCTGCAGGGGAACAGCTCCCCCAACCCCCATACCCCCCCTGCTGGAGACCAGCTCCCCCAACCCATCCCCCTGCAGGGGAACAACACCCCCAACCCATCCCCCCGCAGGGGAACAGCTCCTCCAACCCCCATACCCCCCCCTGCTGGAGACCAGCTCCCCCAACCCATCCCCCTGCAGGGGAACAGCTCCTCCAACCCATCCCCCCGCAGGGGAACAGCTCCTCCAACCCCCATACCCCCCCCTGTGGAGACCAGCTCCCCCAACCCATCCCCCTGCAGGGGAACAACACCCCCAACCCATCCCCCCGCAGGGGAACAGCTCCTCCAACCCCCATACCCCCGCTGCTGGAGACCAGCTCCCCCAACCCATCCCCCCGCAGGGGAACAGCTCCCCCAACCCATCCCCCCCGCAGGGGAACAGCACCCTGAACACCTCCCTGCTGGCGAACAGCACCCCAACTTCCCCCCACTGGAGAACAGTGCCCCAGAGAACAGACCCCCAACCTCCTTGCTGAGGAACAGCACCCCCAACTTCCCCCCACTGGAGAACATTGCCCCAGAGAACAGCACCCCCTGCTGGAGAACAGCACCCCCAACCTCCCTGCTGAGGAACAGCACCCCCAACCTCCCTGCTGGAGAACAGTGCCCCAGAGAATAGACCCCCCCCCCCCCCTGCTGGAGAACAGCACTCCCAACCCCCTGCTGGAGAACAGCACCCCCAACCCCCCCCCCCGCCCCGCCCCGCTGGAGAGCAGCACCCCCCCTGCTGGAGAACAGTGCACTGGAGAACCGTGCCCCCCCCATTGGAGAACAGACCCCCCCCATCCCCCTGATGAACAGCACCCCTAACCTCCCCCCACTGGAGACCAGTGCGCCCTATTGTCGGACACACTTCTACATTGTATCATTATTGAACCCTTGTCCTCACCCTATGGAGGACAACAGCATCCCCTGCTGGCTCTGGGGGGGGGGGGGGGGGGGGGGACACACATTGACATAATGTATCAATACTGGATTATTACTGGAGGCTCTGGACTGCTGGCTGAGCTGTGATTGGTTCACCTTTGTCCTACTTTGATAATAAAGTAAGATTCTAGTGTTTATCAGCTAATCTGCATGTGAAGGGAATGCCTCCTCCAGCCTGGAGCGCACTGATCCCCCCCCCCTACCAAACAGAATACATTCATTGTCCGCTCACAGCGCCCCCTGCTGGCTGTAAGGCCATACAATGTATCATTATTGGCACCTTCAGACCTGTACAGCTAGCTGTTGCAGAAGAGCTCCCCCTGCTGGTATGTGGAATACTCACAGCTACCAGTATTCTGCAGCTCTGCACTGCATTTCCCAGCAACCCTCTTCCTCCAGGAGCATGCTGGGTATGCAGTGTGGGAGATCCTCTGCTGGGAAGGATCAGCAGCCCAGTGAGGAAGTTGCAGGCGGTGAGTCATGTGTTACTTTTCCATTCTCTGATGTTCATTGTATAGGCACTGATCTCCCATTACAAAGATCTGGTGCGGTGGGAAGCGACTCCTCAGTCTTGGGTTGGGTTTCAGGATGGGATTAGTATTGGGAGAAGTCAGCTGAGCGTGCGTATCATTTCTCTGAGAGCTGTATAATGGTGGGTGTTTATACAGGCGTACCTCGGTTTATGAATTTAATGCGTTCTCCAGGACGTTTCGTATTGCAAAAAATGTGTAAACTGAGATGCGGTTTCCCATTGGAATGCATTGAAAAGCAATTAATCCGTTCCGGAGGTCAGGAAAAAGTAAAAAAAAAAAACAAATTATCTGTTCAAAACTCTTTATAAAGTGCAATTTAAAGGAATAAATACTGTACAGGGACATGATTTAAAAAAAATTCATAAATACGTTGGAAAACGATTATTCCGTTCCGGAGGTCAGAAAAAAGTGAAAAAAAAATGTCTTATCTGTTCAAAACTCTTTATAAAGTGCACTTTAAAGGCATAAATACTGTAGAGGGACATGATTACAAATTAATTCGTAAATGCACTGAAAACCAATTAATCCATTCTGGGGGTCAGAAAAAAAGTTTTTATAAAGAGCTTTGAACAGAGAAGACTTTTTTTTAACTTTTTTTTTTTTACCTCCGGAATAAATTAATTGGTTTTCAATGCATTCACAATTTTTTTTAAAACCATGTCCCTGTACAGTACTATGCCTTTAATGTGCATTTTATAAAGAGTTTTGAACAAATACATTTTTTTTTTTTTACTTTTTTTCTGACCACCAGAATGGATTAATTGGTTTTCAATGCATTTACAAATTTATTTTTAATCATGTCCCTGTACAGTATTTATGCCTTTTAAAGTGCACTTAAAAAAAAAAAAAGTATTTGTTCAAAACTCTTTATAAAGTGCACTTTAAAAGGCATAAATACTGTACAGGGACATGATTACAAATTAATTTGTAAATGCATTGAAAACCAATTAATCCATTCTGGGGGTCAGAAAAAAAGTAAAAAAAAAATGTATTTGTTCAAAACTCTTTATAAAGTGCACGTTAAAGGCATAGTACTGTACAGGGACATGGTTTTAAAAAAAATTGTAAATGCATTGAAAACCAATTAATTCATTACGGAGGTCAGAAAAAAGTTTAAAAAAAAAGTCTTCTGTTCAAAACTCTTTATAAAAACTTTTTTTCTGACCTCCGGAATGGATTAATTGGTTTTCAATGCCTTTACCATTTTTTTTTTTAAATCATGTCCCTGTACAGTACTATGCCTTTAAAGTGCACTTTATAAAGAGTTTTGAACAGATGAAAAAAAAAAATTATTTTAAGTGCACTTTAAAGGCATAAATACTGTGCAGGGGCATGATTAAAAATGAATTCGTAAATGCATTGAAAACCAATTAATCTGTTCGGGAGGTCAGAAAAAAAAAAAAAAAATGCCTCTGTTCAAAACAGACGTGCGTAAACTGAGGTACACCTGTATGTCCAATACAGTAGGCTAGGACCATCTTTTGCACACAAAAATAAATGTAGTTATTTGCAGAAATAGTGATTTTTTTTTTTTTTTTTTTTTTTTTTTTTTTTTTTTTTGCAAATGCGCCTGCAAACTTGCGGTTGCCCCCACATCTCTTTACAACCAAACACATAATAACACACAGGTTCTGTCAATTTTTAAACTGACTTGCCAAGTGGTGTTTGCAGAGCCACCCATGGCTTGAAGTTTGGCTGATTTAGCAGGGATTGGGAGAAATTCTAGATATCTATGGCCAGCATTAGTAGTTTTATACTATAGAGCAGTGGTTCTCAACCTGTGGGTCGCGACCCCTTTGGGGGTCGAACGACCCTTTCACAGAGGTCCCCTAAGACCATCAGAAAACACATATTTCCGATGTGTAAAGAGCAGCTACTGTGTATAAAGCAGCTGCTGTGTTGAAAGCAGCTACTCTGTTAAAAGCAGCTACTGTGTTGAAAGCAGCAGTATTGGAGGTAAAAGGACACTCATGAATTATGATTACTGGGTAAATAATTTTATGGTTGGGGGGTCACCACAACATGAGGAACTGTATTAAAGGGTCACGGCATTAGGAAGGTTGAGAACCACTGCTATAGAGGCTTGTCCAAGACCAGCTAAAGGGAATAAAGCAAAAACAAAAAAAAGCAAAAAAAAACCCCACCACACTGGAAAATAACAAAATAGAACATTAAAAAAAATAAATAAACACTGGAAGATAATAAAAAATTGAGCATAATAAAAAAGCACTGGAAGATAATGTAAAAAAATGGAGCGTAGTAAAAAAAACACTGGAAAATAACAAAAATAGAACATTAATTAAATAAAAACATTGGAAAATCATAAATCATGGAACATAATAAAAAAAAAAAAGCACTGGAAGATAATAGAAAAAAAAAGGGAAAATAATAACAAAGAAAAACCCTGGAAAATAACAAATGGAAGATTGACCGTAGGTTCACGCCTAAGCGTTTTCCGCAGCATTTTGGAGAAACGCAGTACGGTCCATTTAATATGATTTCCTATGGGACACGTTTCCATCGCTGCGTTTTCACCCGCTGCATTTTTGGAAAGGATCGGGGACTTTTTTTTAAATGCAAAACATTGCGTTTTTGGTTCTATAGACTTCAATGGAAACGCTGCAGAAAAGCGTGTAGTGCATTTTTGAAGCGTTTTGCATTTTAATCTGCCTAGCGACAAGAAAATTAAAAAATGTAAAAACCGCATGTAGCATGTACAAAACAGCAACGCAAAATGCAACGCAGAAACGGATGAAACGCAAGCTTCGTAGGTGTGGCCTTAATGCAGGTATGGCAGTAAGTTTAATTACCACCTTAATCAGCCCCAGAACCTGTGTCATTAATGTGTTCGGGTTCAGGCTAGGTTCACATCTGTGCGGGTGGTGCGGCTGTGGATCCGCATGAAAATCCGTGCACCGCACCACCCGCACAGTGGAACACGTACCCGAAGGTAGGTGCCATTACTTCTAATGGCACGCCGCCCGCACTGGAAAACACAACCGTACTGGGAACCCCGGCTGCGTTTTCAGAAGAAGTGCGGGGACTTCTTCCCTGCGTGTCACGGGCACGGGAGTCCATTCAAATGAATGGGCTCTGGTGGCCGCGCAAAATGCGGCCCACACGGCCGCATATATGAGAACCGGGGGTTAAAGGGATGGGTTGGCAACCCTACTACAAAGCATCAAAATCGCTATCAGTCGATGGCAGGTAGTGTGCTTCCATTGCCGGACACAGTCCCATCACCTAGATCAGACGGTTTGCTTTATGTCCTATGAAGTTTACGACAACCTGCTGCAAAAAAGTCGTACAGGTGAGATTTTTGTGCGGCATGATGTGAGGCATCGCACCGTATCGCAGCATGCCGCAGTGCAGAGAGTTGCATTTGTTTCTTTATCACAGGTACTTGTTTAGTGCTGTCAATTTTTACGCAGCGCTTTATGTGCGGTATTGTACATTCACGTCCGTCCGTCGTCATCAAGGAGCGGAAATGACCCCCTTTTGTTAATAAAATGGGGGGGGGGGGGAAGTGCACCCTGCCTTACATACAAGCAGGTGCATCTTAGAAGGGGACGCTGGTGGGGAGGCCTTCTTTAAATGGGCCGAGGAGAAGAGAAACAGACCCTCAAAAAGCATGGAAATGGGTCAGGTATCCTGGGCAGGGCTGAATTGTGTTGGTGCGTATACAATATGAATCTGGGGTGGGGGGGTGAATATACAATATGAATCGGGGGTGGGGGGGTGAATATACAATATGAATCGGGGGTGGGGGGGTGAATATACAATATGAATCGGGGGTGGGTGCGTATACAATATGAATCGGGGGTGGGGGGGTGCGTATACAATATGAATCGGGGGTGGGGGGGTGAATATACAATATGAATCGGGGGTGGGTGTGTATACAATATGAATCGGGGGTGGGGGGGTGAATATACAATATGAATCGGGGGTGGGTGTGTATACAATATGAATCGGGGGTGGGGGGGTGCGTATACAATATGAATCGGGGGTGGGGAGGGTGCGTATACAGTATAAATCGGGGGTGGGGGGTGCGTATACAATATGAATTGGGTGTGGGTGCGTATACAATATGAATCGGGGGTGGCGGGGTGCATATACAATATGAATCGGGGGTGGGTGCGTATACAATATGAATCGGGGGTGGGCGCGTATACAATATGAATCGGGGGTGGGGAGGGTGCGTATACAATATGAATCGGGGGTGGGTCCGTATACAATATGAATCGGGGGTGGGGAGGGTGCGTATACAATATGAATCGGGGGTGGGTGCATATACAATATGAATCGGGGGTGGGGAGGGTGCGTATACAATATGAATCGGGGGTGGGTGCGTATACAATATGAATCGGGGGTGGGGTGGGGAGGGTGCGTATACAATATGAATCGGGGGTGGGTGCGTATACAATATGAATCGGGGGTGGGTGCGTATACAATATGAATCGGGGGTGGGGAGGGTGCGTATACAATATGAATCGGGGGTGGGGAGGGTGCGTATACAATATGAATCGGGGGTGGGTGCGTATACAATATGAATCGGGGGTGGGGAGGGTGCGTATACAATATGAATCGGGGGTGGGTGCGTATACAATATGAATCGGGGGTGGGGTGGGGAGGGTGCGTATACAATATGAATCGGGGGTGGGTGCGTATACAATATGAATCGGGGGTGGGGAGGGTGCGTATACAATATGAATCGGGGGTGGGGAGGGTGCGTATACAATATGAATCGGGGGTGGGGTGGGGAGGATGAATAAGAAAAGCTCTGTTATGAGCCAGCAGTTTCCCAACCTCTGTTTATTGCCGTGTATCTGATCATCTGCTGTGTAAACACAAACTGCGTTCCATGTTGGGGTAGATGCTTGTCCACGGGATAGCCCATCGCTTTGATTGTTAGGTGTTTGTTATGTTTTATTTTTAATTTTCTAGTGCTTTCTTGTAATGCTCCATTTTTTAATTCTTATATTTCCCGGTTTTGTTTTGTTTTTTTAATTATCTTCCAGTGCTTTTTTTTATTGTGCTCAATGTTTTATTATCTTAAGTGTTTTTTTTTTTTTTTTTTTATGATCCATTTGTTTTATTATCTACCAGTGGGTTTTTTTTTTTTTTATCTCTGATTGTGCCCTGTCAGCTGCAGTCGCTGTGAGTGTGATCAGGTAGCCACGAATACTGCAGCAGCTGAATACAATAGCTAGTAATGGAGACTCCTCCTATACCATGTGGATTCGATAATCAATTGGTTTTCTCTCATTCAGCCCATATTGGCGTTCCCTATAACACTACCACCTCCCCCTCACTCCCCCTCTCTGTTGGGGTCCCTCAAGGCTCTGTCCTCGGGCCCCTTCTCTTCTCCATCTACACCTCCTCCCTTGGCCAACTCATACACTCTCACGGCTTCAACTACCACCTCTATGCCGACGACACACAAATCTATCTCTCAACCCCCCACCTCACCCCTTCAGTCTCTGCCTGAATCACTAGCCTTCTGAAGGACATATCAGACTGGATGTCACTCCACTTCCTTAAACTGAACCTCTCCAAAACCGAGCTCCTGATTTTCCCCCCAGCCCGCGCCCCCCCCCCGACTTCTCCATCACGTCCAACCATGCAACCATCAAGCCCACCCTGCAAGCCAGAGTACTTGGTGTCATCCTAGACTCCAATCTGTCCTTCCAGCCCCAGGTCCAATCGCTAACAAACTCGTGCAGACTCCACCTCCGCAACATGCAGACTCCACCTCCGCAACATCGCCAAAATCCGCACGTTCCTAACCCCAGAAACCACTAAGCAGCTCATCCACTCCCTCATCATATCACGACTCGACTACTGCAACTCCCTCCTCACTGGCCTGCCTCGCCGCTGGCTATCCCCGCTTCAGTCCATCCTGAATACGGCTGCCAGACTCATTCACCTTTCCAACCGCTCTGTCTCCGCCACCCCCCTCTGCCAATCCCTCCACTGGCTTCCGATTGCACAACGGATCAAATTCAAAATCCTAACACTGACGTACAAAGCCGTCCACAATACTGCCCCGAACTACATCACTGACCTAATATCCAAGTACCTCCCAACACGCACACTCCGCTCCTCACAAGACCTCCTTCTCTCTAGTTCCCTGGTCTCCTCCTCCCACGCCCGCCTCCAGGACTTCTCCAGGACTATCACCCACTCTCCTCTCCTTTAGGCGCACCCTAAAAACCTACCTCTTCAGGGAAGCCTACCCCACACTCTGCTAACTTGCCGACCTCCTCCACTCTTCCTACCACTCCATCCCCCACAGCTTTTCCTCCTGTACCACTATTCCCTCCCTCCTAGATTGTAAGCTCGAAAGAGCAGGGCCCTCGAACCCCTCGTGTATTGTATTGCATTGTTATTGCATTGTCTCATGTATTGTCCCCCATTGTAATGTACAGCGCTGAGTGAACTGTTGGCGCTTTATAAATACTGTATAATAATAATATTGCAGAATGACCATAATCGCACCCTGTATGTGCTCTGGATGGGGAGGTTTTGGGCCTTCATGGTAAGGGATGGATATCCTGCCCTCCTCGCTGCTGCTTTCCTGGCAATTCCTGCTCCCCCAAACTTTGTTGCCCCTGTACCTTATCCATTCCCCCTGGAGCCAATTGCCCATCCATCTTCTGCCATGGCCACCCAAAGCTACCACTACAAGCAACATACAGAGGTGAAGGTTATGTATCTGGCAATACAAGCTCCTGCAGGTCATTCTTGGCCCATGAATCAGGATCCATTGAAACCTCCTGCATACGAATGTCACTACTGTAACCCCTTTGCAGTATGCAACACTGGAGAAAAATATGGGATGCTTGCGATATGTAGGCTGATTGATCAGGTTTATCCACATTTTCTATTGTAAGCTCTCCTGTTCAAGGCCCTCCTAACCCTTCTGTACTATCTTCTGTATTGTAAAGCTATTCTTAAACTGTAGGCCCTACATAATATCTGGAAATTTATATTTTCCCGTACCTGGGAATGAACACTCCAGTTTATGGTTGTGAGAAGACTGGCAGACACTGGGGTAGAAGGGCCGTGTTGGCAACCAATGCATCCTTGTGGACTAAAGAGGGAGCCAGAAGAACGTAGAGAGAAGGAAACAAGCCTCCAACTCAGAGTAAGATCAACATGGAGCTTTTCATGGGCACTTTGAGTCCCACCAAGCCAACTGATGATGTATCACTTGATATTCATCCTGCAATCCAAAGACCATCTTGACCTCCATAGTGGTAGAGAGAGCAGGCTGGGGGTTTGGGAAAGCAACTAAGTGAAGGTCGCTAACCTCCCATCTAGTTTACCGGTCAGCAGGCAGGTGGGAATCTTAGGCGGCCACCCCGATTTTATTTATTGGTAGTGGTAGAGCTTTTCATGGGCATTTTGAGTCCCATCAAGCCAACTAATGATGTATCACTTGATATTCATCCTGCAATCCAAAGACCATCTTGACCTCCATAGTGGTAGAGCAGGCTGGGGGTTTGGGAAAGCAACTAAGTGAAGGTCACTAACCTCCCATCTAGTTTACTGGTCAGCAGGCAGGTGGGAATCTTAGGCAGCCACCCTGATTTTATGTATTGGTAGAGCTTTTCATGGGCATTTTGAGTCCCATCAAGCCAACTGATGTATCACTTGATATTCATCCTGTGATCCAAAGAAAACCTTGACCTCCATAGTGGTAGAGAGAGTAGGCTGGGGGTTTGGGAAAGCAACTAAGTGAAGGTCACTAACCTCCAATCTAGTTTACTGGTCAACAGGCAGGTGGGAATCTTAGGCGGCCACCACGATTTTATGTATTGGTAGTGGTAGAGCTTTTCATGGGCATTTTGAACAAGCCTCCAACTCAGAGTAAGATCAACATGGAGCTTTAATCGGCATTTTTAGTCCCATCAAGCCAACTGATGATGTATCACTTGATATTCATCCTGTGATCCAAAGACCATCTTGGTCTCCATAGTGGTAGAGAGAGCAGGCTGGGGGTATGGGAAAGCAACTAAGTGAAGGTCGCTAACCTCCCATCTAGTTTACTGGTCAGCAGGCAGGTGGGAATCTTAGGCGGCCACCCCGATTTTATGTATTGGTAGTGGTGTAGGCGACACTACCTATACAGCCCACTTCTAATAGCATTTTGAGGACAAATAGTCCTCTCTGCACACAAGATAACCCCCTCTGTTCCCAAAGTAACCAACACCCCAGTTGGGAGCACCCACCACACTCCCTTTGCTCCAGTCAATCAATGTCGGGACAAGGTCTTTTAGCACACAAGGCAAAAAGCTCAAAGTGCACCCCTCCCCCCATGAACTGTGAACTACACCAGCAATAAAATTTGCAGTTCTTGCTTTTTTTGCTCCCATTCCAAGGCAGCTGCCTCTTCTGCCTACCCCTTGTGACCAAGCCCTGCATCACCCATACCAGCCCCTTCAGACCTATGGTAGTGACTGCCAATCATATCTGTATCCCTTCCTTCATCTGGGCTTGTGAATCTGCAGAGGATTCTTGTTTAGTTTTGCTTCATTTTTTAGCCTCCAATCCCCTACATTGTGTATTCAAAGTCGGGATGATCAGCACATGTTGTGTTTGTACAGCAGATGATCATGTTCCAGGGATGGTGTAAGATCACGCTCTTTCATTTCCTCAATGGACAAAGTGACTCTGTGACTTTCTGCGTAATCTCATGTCTGACCCGGCTACATGATACTTGCTCGTTGACCTCTGACTCTGCTGCAAAAGTGATAATCACTTCCCCCAATTGCTCATAAAGAAAATAAAGTTGTATTTTTTTTCTTTTTAAAACATTGTAGCCAAAATAATAAACCATTGTAATGTTGCTAGCAACTACACAATAATTTTTCAGAAGTGGAAGGTAAAAGGGAACTGTAGCCTTTCAGAAATTATTGTGGTAATGAGAGACTGTCGAAGAATCCAGAATTTTTTAAAACTTTATTTTTAAATAGAAGGAAAGGGAAATCCATAAACCAGCACACTTCTGGGTCATAGATGAGTGCTGAAAAATAGAACTGGACATTGGAATATATTGTAAGAGATTTTTATCACAACAAGGCGTGTTTTTAGGAGCTAAATATTGATTTTGTGGTATAATTTAGGAATTCTGAATATTTTGTTGAAGTGAACCATACAGTGCATGGAGGGGAAGCGTGAGCACTCATTCGGCCTGTGGGTGTTTAGAAAGACAAGGATATGGAAAGATAGACTAAAAACCTAATGGAGTATATGGAAGATACGTTTAGGGGAGAAGATTGAGGGTTTGGAAACACAAGGGAGTGGGGAGAGGGGTTTGGGGTGATTGGAGACAAGGGGAAGTGGGATCTTAGATCAAGGGGGAGTGGGGGGTTTTGGAGAAAAGGGGACGTGTGTGGGATCGGGGGGATTGGAGACCATGGGGAAGTGGAGGGGAGCGGAGACCAAGTGGGGAGAAGGAGTGGAAGAAGTGATTGGAGACAAAGGAAAGCGTGTGTGTTGGGGGGGGGGGGGATTGGAGAGAAGGGGAGGTGGAGGGGATCGTAGGCCAAGTGGGGAGAAGGAATGGGGGAGGTAATTGGAGACAAGGGGAAGTGGGGTGAGGGGATTGGAGACAAGGGGAAGTGGGGAGAAGGAATATGGGAAGGGGGGGGGGGGGGGATTGGAGACATGGAGAAGTGTGTTGAGGGGGAAGGGGGGGGATTGAAGGCCAAGTGGTAGTAGGGAAAGATTGGGGGACTGGAGACTGTGAAGAGAAGGAATCAAAATATCAGAGACAGAGGGGAAGATGGTATTGGGGATGGGAGACCAAGGGAAAGTGAGGAGAGGGGATCGTAGAACAAGGGGAAGTGGGGAGAAGGGATTGAAGACAAGAGGAAGTGGGGAGAGGAAATGGGGGGTGATTGTAGACAAGGAGAAGTGGGGGGGGGGAATTGGAGACGAGGGGAAGTGGAAATGGGGGGGGGGGTTTGAAGACCAAGTGGTAGTGGGGAAAGGTCAGGGAGAAGATGGTATTGGAGAGGGGAGATTGGGGTCTCAGAGACTGAGAAGGAGTAGGGGGAAGGGGATTGAGGGGGCAGGATTGGAGACAAAAGGGATAGTGGCGAAGGTGGTCAGGGGATTAGAGATAGTAGGGAGAGCATATTGGGAGATCGGCAATAGAGGCAGTGGGGATCAGACGTTGGAGAGGGTTTCGGGTAATCGGAGACAGAGGGAGACTTGGGAAGAGGGTATCGGAAAATGGAGACAGTGGGGATTGGAATGGGGGGGGGAGGGAGGGGGCAATTAAACAAAGGAAAGTGGCTGGTGCATGGATCTAAGGTGGTGGGGAGAGAATATTTGGGGATCGGAGATGCTGGAGAGGGGCTATCTGGGGATCAGAGATGGTGGGGGGAGGATGGATGTAGATGGAGGGTAAAGGATATAGGGGGGTGGGTTTGAAATGGTGAGAGGTCACAAGTGGGAGATGGTTGTCGCCCTATTACAGGAACAAGGGTATGGGGGGGGGGGGGGATAGGAGATTGTGGGGAGATTGTATGGGGGCAGGGGAAATATTTACCATGTTGATGCTTTTGCGATTTTAGGAATTGGGTTTGGATATACTATACATCTTGGCACTATAAAATTAACCACCGCAGTCACATTAGTGAAGCAATAAATATCTTGTATGTTGTGCCCAAATCATGGAAAAAATTAAGTTTTTTGTTTCTGTTTTTTCTTTTAGGTATTTGCCTCTCCGTACTCAGCAGAGCATGGGTTTATTTTCAAGTGGCGAATATGGAAGCCAGTGCCTCAGATGATGTGGATAAACTGAAGTCTCGTTTTTTATCTGCGTGGCATAATGTGAAGTATAGTGAGTCGATTTTTTAAATCTACCGCAGGATATTCTATAAATGAGATTCCATTACACACTTTGCACAAAACAGAAGAATTGGAAAATTAATTTTTCCCACATATAGTATGTCAAAATCTGCTTTTTTTTTTGACTGGAAATGGATTTAAGTCTCCAATTGTTTTCTGAATGCAGAGGCCCTGTAGAATAAAATAGTGGCTGTTGTAATTTTATAGTCTAAATATAGCAAAAATCAAACCTTTAATATCATCCCTTCATAACTGATGGAGAACAAAATACTTTTTTTCTAGGGAATGAGTTAAAACAGAACGGCATGCCTTACTCCTTGGTCCAGCAGTCTGCTTTGGCTTTGAAGACCAGTCCACTGAAACCTCTTTTCTTGCTGGTCTCCGAGTGCTTTCCATGTTAATATCATTGCGTACAATGAAGGACCAATGGCCTCTAATGATACTGTATTGTGTTTGACAATGTAGGAGTGCTTGCCCACATTCTAGCATTGGAGAGTGCAGGAACAGACTGCCAGTTGTTGCAGGACTGTAGGGGAAGTAATCCACAAATAATGCCAATTTTAACGTTCTCTATCCTGGCCATTTTATAAAAATTCCTACCTATAGTCATGTCAATCAGAGGATTAACACCCATGCAGACTTCTGACACCAGGGATAAGAGTATGTACAGTAGAACAAGGTGGTCTCAACTCACATCCTTTTCTTGGGCAATAAGCATCTGCCTTGACACAGTCCATGGTGATGGTGTGCTACTATATAAATGCTGGGGAATGTTTCTGACACTCATTAGAACAAAGGAACATGGCTTTGAGAAGCTACAAAACCTCTTCAACATTACAGAACAAGTCCAGTTGAGTGTGATGGAACTCCCACAGCACAAGTCCAGTTGAATGCGATGGAACTCCCACAGAACAAGTCCAGCTGAGTGCGATGGAACTCCCACAGAGCAGGTCCAGCTGAGTGCGATGGAACTCCCACAGAACAAGTCCTGCTGAGTGCGATGGAACTCCCACAGAGCAGGTCCAGCTGAGTGCGATGGAACTCCCACAGAGCAGGTCCAGCTGAGTGCGATGGAACTCCCACAGAGCAGGTCCAGCTGAGTGCGTTGGAACTCCCACAGAGCAGGTCCAGCTGAGTGCGTTGGAACTCCCACAGAGCAGGTCCAGCTGAGTGCGTTGGAACTCCCACAGAGCAGGTCCAGCTGAGTGCGTTGGAACTCCCACAGAGCAGGTCCAGCTGAGTGCGTTGGAACTCCCACAGAGCAGGTCCAGCTGAGTGCGTTGGAACTCCCACAGAGCAGGTCCAGCTGAGTGCGTTGGAACTCCCACAGAGCAGGTCCAGCTGAGTGCGTTGGAACTCCCACAGAGCAGGTCCAGCTGAGTGCGTTGGAACTCCCACAGAGCAGGTCCAGCTGAGTGCGTTGGAACTCCCACAGAGCAGGTCCAGCTGAGTGCGTTGGAACTCCCACAGAGCAGGTCCAGCTGAGTGCGTTGGAACTCCCACAGAGCAGGTCCAGCTGAGTGCGTTGGAACTCCCACAGAGCAGGTCCAGCTGAGTGCGTTGGAACTCCCACAGAGCAAGTCCAGCTGAGTGCGTTGGAACTCCCACAGAGCAAGTCCAGCTGAGTGCGTTGGAACTCCCACAGAGCAAGTCCAGCTGAGTGCGTTGGAACTCCCACAGAGCAAGTCCAGCTGAGTGCGTTGGAACTCCCACAGAGCAAGTCCAGCTGAGTGCGTTGGAACTCCCACAGAGCAAGTCCAGCTGAGTGCGTTGGAACTCCCACAGAGCAAGTCCAGCTGAGTGCGTTGGAACTCCCACAGAGCAAGTCCAGCTGAGTGCGTTGGAACTCCCACAGAGCAAGTCCAGCTGAGTGCGTTGGAACTCCCACAGAGCAAGTCCAGCTGAGTGCGTTGGAACTCCCACAGAGCAAGTCCAGCTGAGTGCGTTGGAACTCCCACAGAGCAAGTCCAGCTGAGTGCGTTGGAACTCCCACAGAGCAAGTCCAGCTGAGTGCGTTGGAACTCCCACAGAGCAAGTCCAGCTGAGTGCGTTGGAACTCCCACAGAGCAAGTCCAGCTGAGTGCGTTGGAACTCCCACAGAGCAAGTCCAGCTGAGTGCGTTGGAACTCCCACAGAGCAAGTCCAGCTGAGTGCGTTGGAACTCCCACAGAGCAAGTCCAGCTGAGTGCGTTGGAACTCCCACAGAGCAAGTCCAGCTGAGTGCGTTGGAACTCCCACAGAGCAAGTCCAGCTGAGTGCGTTGGAACTCCCACAGAGCAAGTCCAGCTGAGTGCGTTGGAACTCCCACAGAGCAAGTCCAGCTGAGTGCGTTGGAACTCCCACAGAGCAAGTCCAGCTGAGTGCGTTGGAACTCCCACAGAGCAAGTCCAGCTGAGTGCGTTGGAACTCCCACAGAGCAAGTCCAGCTGAGTGCGTTGGAACTCCCACAGAGCAAGTCCAGCTGAGTGCGTTGGAACTCCCACAGAGCAAGTCCAGCTGAGTGCGTTGGAACTCCCACAGAGCAAGTCCAGCTGAGTGCGTTGGAACTCCCACAGAGCAAGTCCAGCTGAGTGCGTTGGAACTCCCACAGAGCAAGTCCAGCTGAGTGCGTTGGAACTCCCACAGAGCAAGTCCAGCTGAGTGCGTTGGAACTCCCACAGAGCAAGTCCAGCTGAGTGCGTTGGAACACCTACTAGATCTACTAAGACCTGGATAATTCAGAACCTTCAGACACACAAAGTAATCCTTTATTTTTGACAAAGAGAGAGTTGTATTCTGCATCAGCTAGGGGACATCATTTTAATTGTTTCCTCCTCTGAGTTCCAATATATACCGTGACCATTCTGCCATCCGTAACCCAAAAAAGTCTCTCCTAGAATGGAGATGTCCACCCTCCTTTCATATCTGACTTACTGGGGTTTATTTACTAAAGCTGGAGAGTCCAAAATCAGACTCCCTTCTGCATAGAAACCAATCAGCTTCTAACCTCAGCTTGTTCAATGAAGCTTTGGCAATGAAACCTGGAAGCTGATTGGTTTCTATGCAGAAGGGAGTCTGATTTTGCACTCTTCAGCTTTAGTAAATAAACCCCACTGTGTCACTTACTTTAGGTTTGCCTAGGTTCTTAGGGCTCCCAACAGTGGATCTCCGTGAATTACTATTGAACTGCCAGTTCTAGTAATCCTTGGGAATTCAGAAACTTATTTGGAGATTCTTTTTTTTGTATCCTGTCTGACAGATGCACGCCTTGGACCCAGAGAAGGAAGTGTTTCATATAATTTTCCTTGTTCTTTTAGGCTGGGTCCTCAGGACAAGAACCTATTTTAGGCGGAATTCACCAGTGTTTTTGCTTGGGAAATGCTACCACTTCAAACTTGAAGGTAAGTCTCAGAAGATGCTGTGAACACTGAGCTTTGTTAAACAGGAAGTATGAAATGTTTCTGAAATACATGTACTTTACAACTTTTTATTTTATGGATGTTTTTATGGGTATTTTCTGATTAGATATTTTCCAGCGCCATAAAACTGCTGTTAACCAATGGGGGTAGAAAATGTTTCAGGACCAGCACCAGTGAGAATAAACATGGCCTCAGGGATGGTGGTCAGTAGGAGGAAGCGTAATGCCCCATCATTGGTATTAATGGGAGGCATAGTACCCCATAAGTGTTATCAGTGGAAGAAATCGTGCCCCATTGTTTGTGTCAGTGGGAGGAATACTGCTTCATATCATTGGGAGGAATAGTGCCCCAAGGGCTGGATAAAGGCAAGCAAAGGGCCACATTCGGCCCTCGGGCTGCAGTTTGGAGACCCCTGCTATAGAGGTAGAGTTACTCTACTAATGTGAAATTTTGAATGACTTATGTACGTTAATAAAAGTTACGCCCACTTGTGCATTACTTTCGATACAGCCCTTGTATGTAAAAGGAATCCTTTACATATACGGCTATACTATACTACAACTGTAGCTAAAATGCTATAGTATACTATACTGCTGTATGGGGGGAAAAAAATGGCTTTAGATGAACTTCTGGCTTGATGAGTTCTTCTGACGTGTTTAGACCTGTGCAGGACAATGAAATGATGAACTTTGACTTGTATTTGTCTTGCTCGTCTTATTCAATCACATCTTTGACAACAATTGGCAGTCTACATTATGCCATTTGGAGAGTCTGCAGATGTGCTCTGGGCTAACCGAGGACACCAACACTTCGTCTTTGGGACACCAAGAGCAGAAAATTCTCTTGAATACAGTTCGGCGTGTTTTTGATGTAAATTATTATTTTTTTTTATCCACTTTAGGCCCCCAACCCGCATTGCACTGCAGATGGGTGGCTCCTATAGGCATCGGGACATACCTGTACGTCGCTGCCTTCTTCTGGGTTCAGGGTGCGCGTGCGTGTAAATCAGTCTATCCACTTTTTGACAGTATAGGGCTCTGAACAGTGTTAGTTTTTTAGTAAATTGCAGCACTTACTACACACATTAACACTTGTTAGGCACACAACCCCTTGATTACCCCGAGATGTTAATCCTTTCCCAGCCAGTGTCATTAGTGCAGTGACAGTGTATAGTATTACCGTAGCACTGATTACTGTATTAGTGGAACTGGTGACGTCAGTGTCAGTCATGTCCCAACCAGTGTCAGTTACATAGTCTGGCTGAAAAAAGACAAAAGTCCATCCAGTTCAACCATTTAAAAAAAAAAAAAAAGTTATAATCCTACACCCACAGTTGATCCAGAGGAAGGCAAAAAAACCCAGCAAAGCATGACCCAATTTGCTCCTGCAGGGAAAAAAATTCCTTCCTGATCCCCCGAGAGGCAATCTGATATTCCCTGGATCAACTTTACCTATAAATGTTATATCCAGTTATATTCGATGTATCCAAGGAAGAATCCAGGACTTGAAGCAATCCACTGAGCTGGCCAGAACCAACTCTTGAGGGAGTCTATTCCACATTTTCACAGCTCTCACTGAAGAAACCTTTCCGTGTTTGGAGATTAAATTTCTTTTCCTCCAGCCTAAAGAGTGCCCCCTTGTCCTCTGTGATGACCTCAGTTGGTGACAGATTGTCTATCACAGTCCCACTGTAAGGCAATGATCACCGCCATTACTAGTATAAAAAAAAAAAATTAAAAATTCCAGCATATATGCCATATTTTTTCTAATATTTTTTCAAAATGTTTGGTCTTTTTAATTTGTATTTTTTTTTTCGTTTTATATAGTAAAAAATAAAAAAACAGTGGTGATCAAATGCCACCAAAAAAGCACTCGGTGTGAAAAAATATTTTAACTTCATTTGGGTACAGTGTTGCATGACCAAACAATTGAAGTAGCACAACGCTAAATGGCAAAATGGCCTGGTCATGAAGGGAGTAAAACCATCCAGAACGCAAGTGGTTATAAAATAATGGTACTCAGGTACTCAACCGACTACAGCTCGTGCCTGCACATGGCTGACTGTTTTTATAGGCCTGCCATCTTCCCTCCCACATTTTCCTGTTGGCCAGTAAGACCACCTATTATAATGGACCCACAGGAAGTTGTGGAAGACCAGCCCAGCTCGACAAAAATTGGTATAAAATCGATTTGAGCTTGGTGGAATTTATCAGGTAAACGTTGGATGTATCTTATTAGATGCAGTCACTCTTTGGGTATTCAGCCAGCCACTGCTGTTGTGGCTACCTGAATATAATAGCTGGCATTAGATTAGTGTGGATGGAGGAATCCATTGATTTTCTCTCACAGGCTGAACATGATAAATCAAGCCATGTGCTGAAAGAGAAATGAAGCCATGTATGGTCCACTTTAGACTGGTGACACTGTTGCCGATTGTTTGGCATTCAGCTTCAGAAAAAAAATGTCGGTAATGTAAACCACCTAATCTTTGCTCTATGAATAGAATGCAAAAACCTTGAATAAAGCCTTGGAGCCTTGAACTTGGTGTGCTCTTTTATGCACATATGGATTTCCGCTTCCAACCTCCTATCTCTGGTCTGTTCTCACTATTGATCATTAGACCACCCATCGTGGTTATGGACCAACAGTAAGATTTGGGAGGAGGCAGGCCTTGGCTGGTTTAAACACCAGAGTTTTCAGCTCTGTAAACTATTAAAATGGTTTCTTTGTCTATTTAATACTAAATGGCCTCTAGCTGCAGACACTGTGGAGCAATTCATTCTCAAAGTTCAACGGTGAAGTCCTTAGTGTTCCATCTGGGCACTCTGTTCTCTCCCGCGTCCTGTGCTTACATTGAAAATAAGAAGGCTAGCAGGCTGCCAAGTCACTGCTGGGAGGGGAGTGCTGAAATACAGAGAGATGGGTGAAGGTAAAACTGAGAACTTTCCATTGTGACTGCAGCTACGAAGGTTAATGAAGGCTTGGTAAGGCTAGAATAGGTAAATATTTTCAGGCTGTGGTTGGTTTCAATGAATACTAACCCCTCACAGTAGGTACCATCAGGTACCTTGTGTTAGGAGAGAATTGATTTTGGTGACACCCAGGTACACTGTTAGATGTCCACTTTTGTGTCTAGGCATGCCTGTAGAGTTAGAACATGCCAGGGCACTACCAAAGACTAGCCGCTTACAAAGAAACCTGTGTGCATGATCTGTATATCAAACAAAATTGTTTGGGGGGTCCTTTCTGGTTTTCTGGGGTTTTTTTGCTGTGCAATCGCCCTACCTCCAAATTGCATAACCAATGAAGCTTTGTTTTACAGACTCTAGTGAGGTCTTTCCTGATGTCTCGGAGACCAAGACGGTGGCTAATGGAGATGCATGTGGTACAGTGGAGGAGTTCCGAAAGGACTTTATCTCCAGGATATGGCTGACATACAGAGAGGAGTTCCCCCAATTGGAGGGGTCAACATGGACAACAGACTGCGGTTGGGGCTGCACTTTGCGGACTGGACAAATGCTGCTGGCTCAGGGACTACTAGTTCATTTTATTGGACGAGGTAGGTGTGATGAGATCTCTTCTGTTTGTATGAGAGTTTCTATCAATGTTCTATAAACAGGGCTCAAAATTTCAAATCCTGAGCTACTAGTGAGGACTTAAGCTGCTTGTCACCAGTTGCCCTGCCCCTAATTCCACCCCTAAACACGTCCTCGTTCTCATGAAATTACACGGTTAAATGTTTTATGCCGAATGAAGGGAGGGGAGGAAAGGAAAGGAGTGAAGGGAGGAAATTGAGGGAAGGAAGGAGGAGAAGGGAGGGATGGAAGGAAAAGGAGTGAAGGGAGGGAGGAAAAGAAGGGAGTGAAGGAAGGGAGGGGGTGGAAGGAGGGAAGGTCGGACTCACATGGATGGTTCCCAGCTCACATGCTCAGTCAGCAGCATCACAGGGATGCCGGCTGCTCTGTACACAATTTCCCACCTGCACATCCTCTTCTGCACAGCATGGACTGGAGTGTCTGAGCACAGGGAGAGGCAGAGCAGATCCAGCCTCTCTCCTATTGGTATGGGGGGGGGGGGGGCTGGGCACTGAGGAGCACACAGGGGGGTCCCAGAAAGAAACTGAAGGATCGGGGATGATTGGTGCAACAGTGGGGGTAGTTACAAGGACCGATCTCCCTGTTTGGCTTTCAATGAAGCGGCTGAAAGCCACGGAAGGGAGAGGAGGAGAAGCGGCTTCATTGAAAGCCATACAGTGAGATTGGTGTTTGTAACTGCCCCCGCTGACACCTCTCCCACCCACCACTAGTCCAGGCGCTGCTCGCCTCCATATTTCCACTCGCCCAATACGAGCAGGCGAGGGGAAATTTTGAGGGCTGCTATAAAGTTCATAAGATGTAAGTGTTTAGGTGCAGCATAGAAAAAACGATGTAGCATAGTCTAAATCGGCCATTCTTACTCGTGGTTCCTCCAGAGGTTGCAAGGATTTCCTTGAACTGTTTCTGTTTGACTTCCAATTTGATGGTTCTGGGGCCAATACTACTTAGCAGAGCAAGCAACATGATACCAATGAGCTTTTTAGCTGTCTGTAAGGGTGGTATTCTGACTTTTACCACTGACCCTCCATGTCAGGGGCATTTTTTTCCCACTGACCACTAATGAATCTGTATTCGTAGGGTACCCCAAGATCTGAAAATTATTACAAGGGTTCCTCTGGGACAAAGTTTAAGAAGCTTCTCTAAATTTCCAACATTCAACAACGTTTTGTGTAATCTAAAAGGATTTACATTGATTAAGCCTACCTTTTTATGGTTTTGGATAGTGGTGAAGGCTTGAAACCTTTGTCAGGTTTTTATTTTGCATCCCTGTTAGTAAGACTTCCTTTGTCCTGGTCAGCACTGTTCTGGGACTAAAAGTAATGGAAAATCCAAATTTTCGAGTTGTCATTGGAACAAGAATAGAAGGAAAAGAGGGCTAAGAGGGCGTTTCCTTCAATTTGGAGAGATTTCCTTTCACTTGTGTGCAGAACAGGAAATGAAGGGAAATCTCTCTCAAATAGGACACAAATGACAAAACGGGTCTTAACCATCCTTGACTCTATAGAAAGTTTGGTGCGGGGGGGGGGGGGGGGGGTGTATTGAACATTTGCTATTCAGATACACTGTTTTACTGGTTATTTGCATTCGTGGTCCATTGGGAGTTTATATAGTAATTGTGAAGTGTATTTTTGCTAAACTGAGTCTTATTTACTGGGTTTCCCATTAAAGCAGACCTTTGCAGTAAAATTCAAGTTAAGTTTTACTTATTAGATCCAGGCACCTACCTTGTGAGTGTTGAAAATAAATAAATAAATTTGGTGCTAATGATCAAAATGATCAAAAAAGTTAATTATATACTGGCCATATTCTTGTCTTCAGCACTTGGGCAAAGGTGAGCTCACTCTCCTTATGGTGGAATACAGATATGTTCAAATCTCACAAGACTGGGCTGTACTTTCTCCGGACTGGAGCTTCATCTTGTAAGATTTAGGGTGCCCATCGTTAGCCTTTTGGCAAGAATTCAGGATTATCAACATCACACTCTGCAATGCGGAAGAAAGGGTGAGGTAAGTATATACCTATGGGTACCTTTTTTCTAGTACAACTAGATGGTGATTATGTGTGGAGGGGACCCGGAACTACTAAGCAGGTCTTGTATTTTACAGCAAATTTTGCTTTAAAAAAATGGGACAGCCAACCCCCAGCAAGTTAAAATGGCCTCTGCAGCATTCGTTATATTAAGATTGCCATTCACATATTCATTGTATTAATGTTCTCGCCTTTTTTCTGTTTGAGGGTTCACCATGTACCCTCCAACATTGGTCATATTTGATGCTCAAGTGAACTTTCAGTTTAAATCTGTTAAATGCATTCCACATACGTGTTGTGCATTTGTCTTTTTTATGCCCTCCTTCTTCTTCTTCTTCTTCTTCTTCTTCTTTTTTTTTTTTTTCTTTTTTTTAAAGATTTTATTACACGTATGTGTTTTTTGTTTTCTTTTTATTTCTTTTATTTCCCTCCTAAAGATTGGCTATGGCCCTGTGCCCTAGACATTTACAGCCCTGAGGCAGACTTCTGGTCGGGTAACAGCACAAGAAAGCTTGCTCCAATTGAGGCATCGTATGTTGACCATATCAACTATGGGACCACCTCTAGCAAACCACTACAGATCAAAGACTATGATGAGAATAACCAAACTGAGTTCTACCACAAGAAGATAATCTCCTGGTTTGCAGACCACCCCTTGGCTGACTTTGGTATACATAAGCTGATCAAGCTTGGCAAGAGTTCTGGCAAAGCTGCCGGTGACTGGTATGGCCCAGCCATCGTATCTCACCTCTTGAGGTAAGATTTGAGTCTGGCTTGAATATGACTGAGCTAATGAGATCTTTGGGATATAAAGGGACAGTCTGGGGACTTAAATTAATAAACTCTCACTATAAACACCCCCAAGAAAAGTCACACTTTCACCCATGAAAGCAAAATTAATACTAAAACCTTTTCTCTTTGTGAAACTCAAAAACCCCTTAAATCAAATGTATCAAACAAGAAAATTATAAATATAAATTAATAAATAAAATAATAAAAAAAAAATAAAAAGTCCAAAATTAAGTGTCCAAGTTCCTGTACTATACTCAGGACAAGGAGAAGGCGAGGCCGCAATGAGCCAATCATTGCTTTGTGGCTTAAAGGAGAGAAGGGCACAGGGGTTGACTGAGGTCATGTCTGACTCTGCTCTTGCACTGTCCAATCACAGGCTGGGGTGGGGCTAAGACCAGGATGACTAGCTTAAAGCAGGCCATAGACAGGTCGAAAACTGGTCTTTTTAAAAAAAAACTAAAAATTGGTCATTTGATTACCACCAACGGTAAAAAAATTGGCCGATATTCGTCCCATCTACAGCCGGCATTTAACCCCATAATTACTTCTGTCCCTTGCAGAGAGCTCCGCTATTATATTTTATATGAAAAAGTCTTGCGGTTGCAACAATGTGTCCATTTCGGATACAGATGGTTTTATTTGGATACAAATGGATACATTGTTGCAACTGCAAGACTTTTTCATATAAAATATAATAGCGGACTGGAATTCTCCTCCTCCTCCTTCTCGTCCTCCTCCTCCTTCTCGTCCTCCTCCTCCTTCTCGTCCTCCTCCTCCTTCTCGTCCTCCTCCTCCTTCTCGTCCTCCTCCTCCTTCTCGTCCTCCTCCTCCTTCTCGTCCTCCTCCTCCTTCTCGTCCTCCTCCTCCTTCTCGTCCTCGTCCTCCTCGTCGTCGTCCTCCCTCCTCATCCTCCTCCCCCCTCCTCTTCCTCTTCCTCCTCCATCATTGCTGGGAAAATTGGCAAATTTTCCAACATGCCCGATAAACAAAAATGTGCAAAAAGCCTGAAAAACGACCGACCAATTAATCCAGTAACTGTGCAAAAATCGACCAATTTTTTATTTTTTTTCCCCGGCCGAAAAATTGGATGATTTTCGACCCGTCTATGGCAGGCATAACTACAATGTTGTCTGCAGAGAAGTCTAAAGGTGGGAATACACGATTAGAAAATCGACCGATCGGTCATCAGACAACCGAGAGGCGTTCGTTCGTTGGTCAAAATCGTGGCCCATATTAACCAATCTAAAAAAATCGTTCGTCGGGCAATACGCAGTGGAAGTGATGCAGTGTGCGTCTGACCTTGAAGCCACGCCCTTCCGGCCAGAGTGAGCGATATACACAACAATTCTAGTTTATTACATGACCTATATACATAAATAGCAATACATAAAATATAATCTGCAGAATTCTGCTTTCATGATCTCATCAGGCCAATCTACTTTTAACATTTTGGATTTTTCATTCGTGTTTCTGAAGATTCCCTGGGCATAAACATCCGGGTCATCTTCTGTTTCTGCTCATGCGTGATAGCGCTTGATAGATTTATTTTTTTCTTCGTACGACCGTCATACCACCGCATAGAAAATCGGTCGTTCGTATGCAAAACAACAACATTTTTTACTGTTGTTAAACCGGATTTTTTCGTTCACAATATCGTTATCGGTTAAAACATCCCGCTCATCAACGAAGAGAAAATAGTTCGATCGGTGGTTCTGCGAAATTTTTTGTACGATTTTCTTGTATACGGGGCATAAGTGTGAGACCTGGCTGTGCTGTTCAGCAGGGGTGTGTGGATCACAAGATCGCCTGTGTAAAGTTAACTTTTGTTTCCTTTCCCAGAAAAGCAATTGAAGAGTCTGTAGACCCAGAGCTGCGAGGGATCACGATTTATGTTGCTCAGGACTGTACGAGTAAGTGATTTCCACAAAAACTGAAAAAAAAAAAAAAAAACAAAAAACATTACCCGTTTATTCTCAATGAACATGTACTTTTGTATTTAAGTTGAGATTTAACTCAAAGTTTAAACTGTATGTTGAGGCAAAAATAAAAACAAAATCTGCAATACATGAACATTTCTTTACATTTTATCCCTTTTAAATATGCTGCATGTTTAGGAAAATAACTGCTGTGCCTGTGATAGTGTGCTCCTACCAGGGGCGGACTGACAACTCGTGGGGCCCCTGGGCAATAGGGGATCATGGGGCCCCTGTGTCTTTGCCCAAACTCAAAAAAGCCTATGAAAAAGGTACCAGGGGCATCTCATGGGGCCCCCTACTGATCCCAGGCCGTGGGGCAGTGCCCGAGCTTCCAAATGGTCAGTCCGCCCCTGGCTCCTACCTCCCTGCCTGTCATGAAAACCGTGTATTTCTAACTCTGACATTCTAGCATGTGGTGGCAGCCCTGCCTACTTTATTTCTGATGGATTACAAAGAACACAGAGCTCTGTCCATATGGGCTACCTCACCCCCTTGTCCATATGGGCCCTCCACGCACGCCCTTTGACAATAAATGGGCCCTGTTCTTGCCCATATGGGCCCTCCTCATGCCTCTTCCTCACCTGCAGGCAGGGCCGGTGATAGTCTATTTTGCGCCCTAGGCAAGATCATCTACTTGCGCCCCCCCCAAAAAAAGATAAAGAATAAAAATGTTTAAAAAACATAGAAAATATTAAATCAACAAAACTTGAAACTGCTAAATTTCTTTTAATTTGCAAAATTAAAGTGCCATAAGATAGCTCTGACAGATCCCAGGGTTGAATTCCCCAGGCAATGGGGGGAGATAAAACGCTGTGACAGCAGGCAGCCCACACACATAGAGAACACCTGAACTGAGCGATCCCACACAATGACAGATCCAACAGAACACACCACCAACACTGACACAGATCAGCAGGCACTAGAAGAGCAGGCTGTGGGAACGTGATGATGTCATCACTCACTGACACTTTGCACATGTGATGGATGGCCGGCCGGGTCACACACAAGACATCCAAGTCAGACATTACCTTCCACCGCAGGCACAGCCCCGTCTCCTCTGATGAATGGGAAGAGAAGGGCTGGAACTCCACAGTGATTATCCGCCGTCATTCGGCTTGCAGTAATGGACGGAGTCTGAGAGGAACACTGGAAGGAGTGGCAGCTCACCTGCTACACTGGCCCCAGACACCCGGCATCTTACGCTTTCTGTCCTTTCTTCCTTCCCCTCTTATTATTATACAGTATTTATAAAGCGCCAATAGTTCGCTCAGCGCTGTACATTACAGAGGGGGACAGAACATGTGACAGAACAATACCAATACAATGCAAAACATGAGGGGATCGAGGGCCCTGCTCTTTCGAGCTTACAATCTAGGAGAAATGCCCCCTTCCCTCAGCTGAAGGATCATTCAAGACGTGGCGGCATCCCACAGAGTGCCAGCCTAGGCGGCCGTCTAGTTTGCCTAGTGGAAGCATCGGACATCTGCTCACAAAACTTCTGGCAAGATTAGTAGATGCGTATCTTGGCACTTATAGAACACATGGAACAAAACTGTTTGTTTTCATATTTCAGACCAAAAGCGTGTCAATAGAAGTTTATTGTTGGTTTTTACAAAAACTTTAAATTGGCTAAATACATTCCAGTTGCATCAAAAAAGTCTTGTTTTCTTTAGAAAGCAGCTACTATAGAAAAGCCTGTCCCCTGCCAGCCTGCTGCAGAGTAAGGCCCATGCTATCTTTATGGAAGAAGTGGTCTGTCCGCAGAGGTCTAACACGTCCTCTGCCAGATCTATAGCTCTGCAATCAGCAAAGTTCATGATCTTGATTTTCAGAGTTAGTAGGGAGGGGCATTAGTGGTATTTACCGCAAGGCAAACAGGGAATTTGCCTAGGGCGGCATTTTTCAGGGGGGCAGCATTGCTCCCTGGAAGAAGGGACACATGCGGCATAGGGACCAGGTGGAATCCGAGAGAAGCTGCGGGCCTGACTCTCATTCCCAGGGATATCCAAAGCTGTGAATGTGAGTCTTTCTCTCTCTCGCTGGGGAGAGGGGGGGGGATGTGTTAGTGGAAGGTTCTTTCAGATGGGGGGCAGGGGTGTTGTTGGTCTTATCAGGCTCTCTCCGCAGAGTGGGGGGGTTTGGGGGGGCCTTCGATTTTTGCGTTGCCTAGGGCGGCACAAAACCTAAATAAACCACCGAGGGAGGGCCATTTCAGACCTCCTGAAGAGAGACCACTTCTTTCACGTAGAGAGAAAGGGGCCTTTTCTGGAGTTTACTGGAAGCGGACAGGCTTTTTTACTCGCATGCTGTGGCTGCTTTCTAAAGAAAACAAACTTAAAGCGGACGGGAAGTTCAGCTTTAATCTTCACTCCCCGCTCCCCATTAAGGATTGGCACCTTAATGGGGAGCAGGACAGGTCCCAGAAGACTGCGGGGCCATTCACAAAGCGCAGCGTTTCTCACACATGCGCAGTGGGTACCCAGCTGTGAAGTCGCAAGCTGTCACAGCTGGGTGCCCACGCTGAAGATGCCGGCACCAGGGAGAGAAGACGACCGGTGAAACCAGCCATGGTGAGGACACCGCCGGACCGAGGGACAGGTAAGTGGCTGTATTTTAAAAGTCAGCAGCTACAGTTTTTGTAGCTGTTGACTTTTACTTCTTTATTTTTTCAGCTGGAACTTCGCTATAAAGATTTCGCACACTAGATTTATTTAGCTACACCTGGAAAAATTTTTAGCAGAATTTAAACAGTCTAATATGGCTTTTAGTACTGAATACTCACACATTATGGTGTTTTTTGCCTCTGGGAATGCTCTCTTCTGAGCTCCTCAATTCTACTTTATTCTCACCACTGCCATGTTCTCCTCTTCTTATGGGGCCAATGACCTCTTGCCTCAACCACGGGTGGCCTTTTATGTAACTGTTGTGCATGCATTCTGGAATACATTATCTCAGCACCCAGCAAGGTTCTGGGGGATGGGCCAGCCAGTTCTACTTACAGTGGCTCCTGATCTGTACTGTCATTGCCAGCCTTTCCACTGCTTTGGGTTTCTCCATCATCAAGCATTATATGAAAGGACACATCCCCGTAACCTGTTAAGACATACATGCTCCTCCCTGCCGATCATTGGGTGGGACAGACTTCAGCTGTGCAATCTGCTGTTCAGTTGCTTGATTTGTAATCAAGCAACTGATCAGCAGATTGCACCAGCAGAAAGACAGGTGCGCAAATATGCGTCCCCACGGAAAAAAGCCCAGTTCTGTGATGCCGCATATTTCTGTTACGTCGGCGTCAATGGATTAAACTTTAGCTTTGACATGTGACTTTTCCAGTGGTAGATTGGAGAGTATGCCTTCTGCTCCGTACATTTTCTCATGTAGTATTTACCTGTTTAATGTGAACAGTTTACAGCGGAGACGTGTACAACCAACAGAGCAACTCAGACTGTGAAAAATCCATTCTGATTCTGGTTCCCGTGAGACTGGGCGGAGAGAGGACCAACATGGAGTACCTTGAGTTTGTAAAGGTGGGAGATACAGCAATCACTGTTTTGTAAAGTGACTCCAGTTTTGTAGTGATGGCTCTGTATTCAATGCAAACCGTGCACTAGGAGTGCGCCCGATACCATTTTTGGAAAAAATGTCTGATCTCCTGAGGCCTCTTTGCAGCTACTTCATGACTATACATATTCCAGTGATGGCTGTATGGCATTTCCCAGGACAGGTTTCCATAAGAGGACCGTGCTTGTGTAATTTGTTGAAAGGATTGCTTGTAGGTTTCATTTCGATACTTAAAATATTGGAACCAGGATTGTCAGCCAGGCATTCTATACCTGAAGCCTCCTTTCTCACCTAAGCCTCCTTTCTTGTCAATCCAGCGATGTGCGCTGGAGTCTCGGCAATCCCAGGACTCCCTCTCCTCATTGCCTGAGACAGCAGCAGGAGCCATTGCTGGATCTGGGCTGCTCTGTGCAAAACCACTACAGAGTGCAGGTAAGTAGGATGTGTTTGTTATTTAAAGAAAAGAAAAATTAAGCCTTTTAATATCACTTTAACCATTAGCCGCCCGGCCAATGGCCGTTTGGCGGCTTGAAAAGCGCTGCAGCTTTCCGGGTGCACGCCATTTGGCGTGCTCCCGCACATGCGCGGTTTGCGCGGTTGCAGAGCGACGCAGCAGTGCGATCTGTCACCGCCCGTGCACCTCGGACACGGCCGATGACAGATCCGAGTACCGGCTCCCGTTGCCGGTACCATGTGACCTGCTGTGACCAATCACAGCAGGTCACATGACAGTTGTATACAATGGATGGCTTCATTCATGATGCCATCCATTGTATACTAGTGCCTAGCTGTGAATGGTCACAGCTAATCACATGCACATGTCATGTGATTAGCTGTGACCAAATCACAGCTAAGCACAAAAAAAAAAAAAAGCTGAATGAATCGATTTCATTCAGGTAAATGCTTGCTTATAGCAAAGTAATTCTTTGCTATAAGCAAATTGTGTAAAAAAAAAAAAAAAAAAAAATACTGATCACTTCCCCAAAGTAGTACAGTGTTACTATGGTAACATTGTACTATTTTGGTCATAGTAAAATATGAAAAAAAATCTTACAAAAAATAAAAAATTAAATATAATAAAAAAATAAAAAAAAAAATAATATTTTTTTTTTTCATACTGTCACCAGTCAGTGTCGCTGTTCACCGCCATGCCAGTTATATGATGACGCTGTACTGCACTGGTGACAGTATGTAAAAAAAAAAAATAGTGAAAATAATTTTTTTAATTTTTTCATTTTCCTAAAAATTATGACAAAAAAATACAACTTCAAAAAACTCGCCATGCCTCTTATGAAGTACGTCGGACTGTCTAATCTGCAAAAAGGGGTCATTTGGGGGATATCTGTACCGTTCTGACATTCTTGGACCTCAAGATATTAGATTGGCTGTCAGTACTTCAGGATTGATCAATTTTCAGATCTATACCATAGTTTGTGAACTCTATAACTTTCCTACAAGCTAAATAATACATCCTAATTTGGGTTATTTTCACCAAAGACATGGAGCAGAATACATCTCGGCCTAAATTTATGAAGAACAATTATTTATTTGTAAACTTTTATAACAGAAACAAAGAAAAATGTGGGTGTTTTTTTTTCAAAATTTTTGGTCTTTTTTTGTTAATTTAGCAAAAAATAAAAACCCCAGCGGTGATTAAATACCACCAAAAGAAAGCTCTAGTTGTGTGAAGAAAATGATCAAATTTTAGTTTGGGTACAATGTTGTATGACCGCGCAATTGTCATTCAAAGTGTGAGAGCGCTGAAACCTGAAAACTGGCCTGGGCAGGAGGGGGGAAAATTGCACGGTATTGAAACGGTTAAGGAAAAAAAAAAAAACAACCCTTTCCATGTCAGGTTTCCCAACAGCCACCCCCACCTAAATTACTTGCCCGATCTCGATCCAGCGTTGTGCCCGAGAGCAGCAGCACTGCTTTCTCTCCCCTCCTTAACCTCCCTGGCGGTATTCCCGAGTGTAACTCGGGGTAAAGTTTCAGCACCACAAGCGGTAACCCCGACCTACACTCGGGAATACACTGCAGCGTTGCTCCGGGATCTCTTCTGCACTTACCTTGTCCTGCGCTCCCGCGATGTCCCCCCTGCAGTGTCCCCGGCAATGTCTTCCGGCCGATGCCGGCATCCGGGTTCCGTTCCCTGCGACGTCGAGACGTACGGGGGACGGAACTGGCTGGAAATTTAAAAATGTGTAAAAGTGACATTCACTAAATACACTAAAATCACATAGTATAACATTCCTGTATCAACCCATTTCACATACATTTTGTCCCGAGTGCTTTGTCCGGCGCCCTGCCTGCATTTTTACTGTTCTTTCTGCCTGGAAACTGAGAAATGTCCATGGCGTCCAAAAAGCGTCCCTTTAGGTCAAAAGCGGTTTTAGACCGGCTAGAGAACAGCGATAGTAAATCAGAACCACTTGCAGAATTGAATGATAATGATTCGTGGGGGAAATTCCTCATCAGACACTGAAAACGATTCTGCGACTTTGCTCAGCGATGTGCGAACTTGGCGCTCTATTTCACATTTCAGTGTTTTTGGTTTGATTATATTATTGAATTAAATGTATTATATTTTTTATGATTATTAAATTATTTATGATTTCGTGTTTCAAATTTTATCATACCCGGGATGTTTACTAGACTCTTGTTCGGACAGATTTCAGTGAGTTATTCCTAAAAATTACAGACCTACAATAAAAAAACATATTTCCATGCAAAAAAATGTACCGCTTTGAGCACAGAAATACTGACATAATCGTACCGCTAAGGAGGCTACATGTTGGAAGACTGAGGAAGGGAGTACATGCGCTGGCTCCTGAGATAGAAAAGCAGACACAGTGGCCTGGTTCATCAAACATTAATAACGTTTTGGGTACCTTTTAACCCCAGGTTCACACCAGAGCGTTTTTCTGCTGCGTTTTGCAAAAACACAGTACAGTCCATTTAACATGATTTCCTATGGGACAGGTTCACATCTCCGCATTTTCACCCGGCACGTTTTTTGCAAAGGGTCCGGGGACTTTTTTGAACGCAAAAAAGTTGCATTTTTGGTACTATAGACTTCAATGGAAACACTGCAGAAAAGCATGCATTGTGTTTTTGCCGCGTTTGATGTGTTTTTGATGCTCTTTGCGTTTTAAATCTGCCTAGCAACAAGAAGAGAAAAACGCAAAATGCATCACCAACGCAATGCAGAAGCAGGTCAAACACAACCTGCAGAGGTGTGAACCTAGCCTGCACTGTCTCAATCAACATGGACTATTTTCAATCCTCGTGCTGCTAGCATTAGTAAATAGATAGAAAAGTATATCATGTTTACTTGTGTTAAACTTTTTTTTTTTGTTTACATTTCTACACTTACTTCCTGGTTTCTTGCCTAGGCAAATTATGTCCTATATACCAGGAGTCTTCAGGAGGGGAGGGAAGGATCTCTGCTCAGCCAATGCCTGAGCTAAGGGCAGATGGATTCCAGGCAGTAAATGCTACATGAACCATCTGCCCTTACTCAAGATGGCTACTGCCAGAAATACCAGGGGGTGTTTTTCAAAATGAATACTCTGCAAAATAAAGAATGGAGATATGGATGGATGGGAGAATTTTGGTTTGTGGTGCTCAGATGCAGTGCAGTTCCACTTTAACCCCTTCCCGTCTAAGGGTAAAACAAATGCAAATGCCTAAGCACAATTTTGCAACTTGGACGTGTTAGTTAAACCGTACATATCATCACAACTACTTTGTGTATCCAGGTGGATTACACCTTGTTTTTCAGGACAAAATGGGCTTTCATTTGGTGGTAAATGGTAATGGTTAGTGTGTGTGTGTGGTTTTCTTTAATTCTCAAATGAAAAACTGCCCCAAAATAGTAAAAAATGATTAAAAAAAATAAAAACAATTGCTATATATCATTTTTTTAAATGTAACTGTATATTTCTTGTTTATTCCATGGGGGCACTCGTGCAGGTTCGATCCTGAGCTGCATTGTGTGCATCTATTGACACACCCAGTGTGGCCGAGCCACACCCCTAGGATTTAATTGACAGCAGCAGGCGCTGAGCCTCCTATTTAACCTCCCTAGCGGTCTGATTATGTCAGTATTTCTGTGCTCAAATAGGTACATTTTTTTGGAATGGAAATATGTATTTTTTTATTGTAGGCCTGTAATTTTTAGGAATAACTCACTGAAATCTGTCCGAACAAGAGTCTAGTAAACATCCCGGGGATGATAAAATTTGAAACACGAAATCATAAATTATAATTTATTAAATAATCATAAACAATAATAAATTTAGTTCAATAATGTAATCAAACCAAAAACACTGAAATGTGAAATATAGCGCCAAGTTCGCACATCGCTGAGCTCAGTCGCAAAATCGTTTTCAGTGTCTGATGAGGAATTTCCCCCACGAATCATTATCACTCAATTCTGCAAGTGGTTCTGATTTACTATCGCTGTTCTCTAGCCGGTCTAAAACCGCTTTTGACCTAAAGGGACGCTTTTTGGACGCCATGGACGTTTCTCAGTTTCCAGGCAGAAAGAACAGTAAAAATGCAGGCAGGGCGCCGGACAAAGCACTCGGGACACAATGTATGTGAAATGGTTTGATACAGGAATGTTATACTATGTGATTTTAGTGTATTTAGTGAATGTCACTTTTTGACCTTTTTAAATTTCCCGCCATTCCGTCCCCCGTACGTCCCGACGTCGCAGGAATCGGAAGACAGATGCCGGCATAGGCCAGGGAGATGGCCGGGGACACTGCAGGGGGGACATCGCGGGAGCGCAGGACAAGGTAAGTGAAGAAGAGATCCCGGAGCAACGCTGCAGTGTATTCCCGAGTGTAGCTCGGGGTTACCGCTTGTGGTGCTGAAACTTTACCCCGAGCTACACTCGGAAATACCGCCAGGGGGGTTAAGGAGGGGAGAGAAAGCCGCGCTGCTGCTCTTAGGCACAATGCTGGATCGATATCTGGCTCAGGTAAGTTTTTTAGGTGGGGGGTGGCTGTTGGGAAACCTGACATGGAAAGGTGTGGCTTTTTTTTTTGTTTGTTTTTTTTTACCTTAAAGTGATATTAAAGGCTTAATTTTTTTATTTATTTTTAAATAAACCCATCCTACTTACCTGCACTCTGTATTGGTTTTGCACAGAGCAGCCCAAATCCTTCTCTTCTCGGGTCCCCCACCAGCACTCCTTGTCCCTCCCTCCTTTCGAGTTCCCCAAGTCAAGCAGCTTGCTATGGGGGCACCTGCTGCTCCATGTGTCCATTCACACACGGAGCTGCAGCTTGGCCCCGCCCCCACTTCTCATTGGCTCATGGCTGTGATCGACAGCAGCGGGAGGCAATGGCTCCTGCTGCTGTCTCAGGCAATGAGGAGAGGGAGTCCTGGGTTTTGCCAAGACTCCAGTGCACATCGCTGGATTGGCAAGGAAGGGGGCTTAGGCGAGTATTAGGGGGGGGAGCTGCTGCACAGAGAAGGTTTTTCACCTTTAGGCATAGAATGCATGAAGGTAAAACACCTTGAGCCTTTACTTACAACCACTTTAATGCAGAGAATGCAGTAAGTTAAAAAAAAAAAAAAACAAAAAAAAACCTTTTACCTTCACAGCTACTTTAGTCTGATGTATGTAGTTGAGTTAAACTGAAACAGATTGGAAGCCTCACTCTTCAGTTTAACCACTTCCCGTCCGGCCGTTGTATATAAACGGCCAGACGGTGGCAGTGCAGGGGCAGGTGGCCGTTTATAAACCTCCTGCGCGCACTCCCTGGGAGCGCGCAGCACCGCGATCCGGTTCCTGCTGTGTCCTCTGGACACGGAACACCGATCTTTGTATGGGACCTCTGTGCGATGTCCCGATCATGTGATCACTGATTGGCCAATCAGTGATCACATGCAGAGTAGTAAGCAAGATGTCACTTGTGACATCATTGCTTACTACGTGTGAAATCTGTTAATGATCACAGAGGTCACATGGTACAGGGCTATTCACAACAGCCTTCTACCATGTCACAAGCTGTGACCAATCATAGCTCACGGTAATTCTCAATGGCTGCAGGAATGCAGCCAGAGAGAAGGAGAAATAATTGCTTTTACAGCCTTTATGGGTGTAAAAGCAATCGGTGTAAAAAAAAAAAAAAAAATCATCACCCCCCCACAAGTAGTACAGTGTCACCATGGTGACCCTGTACTGCTAGGGCGACAGTATGTAAAAACAACAAACATAAATAATTAAAATAAAAATGTAAAAAATCTTTTTTCAAAATTATAATTTTTGGTTATAAACTAATTTTTATTTTTTTTTTTTTTTTTACTAAAAAGATAACTGAATACATTTTGGCTAAGATTTATAATGAAATATTATTTATTTGCAAAATGTTATAAGAAAAACACTTTTTTTTTTTACATTTTTGGACTTTTTCATTTATATAGCAAAAAAAAAATCCCAGTGGTGAATAAACACCACCAAAATAAAGCTTTATCTATCTCCAAAAAATGCTAAAAAATTTGCATGGGTACAGTGTTGCATGACCGCGCAATTGTCATTCAAAGTGTGATAGCGCTGAAAGCCGAAAATTGGCCTGGGCAGGAAGGGGGGGGGAAAGTGTCCGGACTTGAAGTGGTTAAGATATAGAGCATTGGGTAGACTAATAGGTTTGGTTGTACATATCAAGAATAAAAACATTACCTATATAAAAAAGAAACTATAATAAAAAAAATCTAAAATTCTTCTTTCTGTATCTCACATTTTTTTTTGTCCTCTCCAGGGGATTCTAAGCCTTGAATACTGCATCGGAATAATTGGTGGGCGGCCAAAACAGTCCTATTACTTTGTAGGATTTCAAGGTGGGTGCATTTGTAACGTATTCTGTTGAATATGTGTATTTTCCTCTCTTGCGCCCCCCACCCTCCAAAACTCGAGTACATTTGTAAATGACCATTCCCGCACGGAATAATTACCATAGCGCTGAGTGTCCTCTATTAATTCATCAGCACCTACTAACGTCCACTCATTTGTCATTGGGCCGCCATTGTAATTGGTTTTTCCCGCAAAGCTCCCGTTTTTTAATTCCTCGCTCTGCATAAACAAGGCATATTTTAAACTGCGACTAATGAAAGTTTAAGAGCCTTCCTCTGCTTCCCTTTGGCAGATTTTTATTTACATATTTACATTTGTGCCGTTTAAGCAGGGCAAGTTGACGTTAGGATGACAAGCAATATGTCCTGCTTGTCGGAGCCTCTCCGCCGCTCCATTTTTCACCGCGATATAATTGTGTGTTTGTGAAAGTAATTTCATCACCAAAAATTAAGTGACAGACTCATCGCCGCACAGAAAAAACCTGCTTATACAAGCATATTTGATGAGGCGAGAGTTAATCTGTCCCGCGTATTAAAAAAAAAAAAAAAAATCCGTCAGCCGCCGACGTGGCGTTGGCAAAGAGGGCATTGTCTGCCGGCTTTTCTTCTCTGCATAGAAAATTGGATTGTGAGGCGGTAATGGAGTGTATTTTGAATTACTTGTCTTTTGTTTTGTCCTTGCAGATGACAGTTTGATATACATGGATCCTCATTACTGCCAATCTTTTGTAGATGTCAGCAAAAAGGATTTCCCTCTCGAGGTGAGGCCGCCGTGGCGGTGGGTTGGCACCGTTTTATTCAGACTCTGATTTACACGCTAATTATGAGCTGAAATTATGCAATGTTCTTTATGAGCCTTAGTACGGATCTCCCATTTATGGAGTTTGTCGCAAAGAAAAAAAAAAAGATGGCCGTTTGCTGTCGGGGCTGAGTGCCCAGTTTGGGCTGGGAGCGGCCATGTTGGACCAGGAGCTTTTGGTTCCCAAGATGTTGGGTTTTGGGAACTGATGGGGCTAATATACAGTTTTGGGCATTTAATTTTAGTGTTGCAGTAAGGTTAACCCCTTTACGCCGGCCGCTCTCAAAACTGCGGCCTCCCAGCGTCTGGGCCTAGACGCCGAGCGGCCGCACATTTGCGTTCAATATACAAAATACATACAGTCATGGCCGAAATTGTTGGCACCCTTGATATTTCTCCAGGAAATCATGTATTTCTCACGAAACGTATTGCATTAACACATGTTTTGCTATACACATGTTTATTCCCTTTGTGTGTATTGGGACAAAACAAAAAAAGGGAGGAAAGAAAGCAAATTCGACATAATGTCACACAAACCTCCAAAAATGGGCTGGACAAAAGTATTGGCACCCTTTCACAACTGCGGATAAATAAGAATGTTACAAGCATGTGATGCTCCTGTAAACTCACCTGGGGCAAGTAACAGGTGTGGGCAATATAGAAATCACACCTGAAAGCAGATAAAAAGGAGAGACGTTCACTTAACCTTTGCATTGTGTGTCTGTCTGTGCCACACTAAGCATGGACAACAGAAAGAGGAGACGAGAACTGTCTGAGGACCTGAGAACCAAAATTGTGGCAAAATATCAACAATCTCAAGGTTACAAGTCCATCTCCAGAGAACTAGATTTGCCTTTGTCCACAGTGCGCAACATTATCAAGAAGTTTGCAACCCATGGCACTGTAGCTAATCTCCCTGGTCGTGGACGGATGAGGAAAATTGATGAAAGATTGCAACGCAGAATAGTCCGGATGGTGGATAAGCAGCCCCAAACATGTTCCAAAGACATTCAAGCTGTCCTGCAGGCTCAGGGAGCATCAGTGTCAGCGCGAACTATCCGTCGACATTTAAATGAAATGAAACGCTATGGCAGGAGACCCAGGAGGACCCCACTGCTGACACAGAGACATAAAAAAGCAAGACTACAGTTTGCCAAAATGTACTTGAGTAAGCCAAAAGCCTTCTGGGAAAACGTCTTGTGGACAGATGAGACCAAGATAGAGCTTTTCGGTAAAGCACATCATTCTACTGTTTACCGAAAACGGAATGAGGCCTACAAAGAACAAAACACAGTACCTACGGTAAAATATGGTGGAGGTTCAATGATGTTTTGGGGTTGTTTTGCTGCCTCTGGCACTGGGTGCCTTGACTGTGTGCAAGGCATCATGAAATCTGAGGATTACCAAAGGATTTTGGGTCGCACTGTAGGGCCCAGTGTCAGAAAGCTGGGTTTGCGTCCAAGATCCTGGGTCTTCCAGCAGGACAATGACCCCAAACATACGTCAAAAAGCACTCAGAAATGGATGGCAAAGAAGCGCTGGAGAGTTCTGAAGTGGCCAGCAATGAGCCCAGATCTAAATCCCATTGAACACCTGTGGAGAGATCTTAAAATTGCTGTTGGGAAAAGGTGTCCTTCCAATAAGAGAGACCTGGAGCTGTTTGCAAAGGAAGAGTGGTCCAAAATTCCGGGTGAGAGGTGTCAGAAGCTTATTGATGGTTATAGGAAGCGACTGATTTCAGTTATGTTTTCCAAAGGGTGTGCAACCAAATATTAAGTTAAGGGTGCCAATACTTTTGTCCAGCCCATTTTTGGGGTTTTGTGTGACATTATGTCATATTTGCTTTTCTGCCTCTGTTTTATATTTGTTCCAATACATACAAAGGGAATAAACATGTGTATAGCAAAACATGTGTTAATGCAATACATTTTTTGTGTGAAATACTTGATTTTCAGGAAAAATATCAAGGGTGCCAACAATTTCGGCCATGACTGTATGTGTTGAGAGCGCGCGTCCTGCTCGCTCCCAGCACACACGTCCAGTACTCACGGAAAGGTCCCACTCTGCTCTTTCGATTGGGACCTTTCCCGATCATGTGACCGCCGTGACGACGTGTCACGGCGGTCACATGATCCCTAAACCCCTGATCCCTAAACCATGATCCCTAAACCCCTTTACGCTGGCCGCACACAAAACTGCGGCCTCCCAGCGTCTGGGCCTAGACGCCGAGCGGCCGCACATTTGCGTTCAATATACAAAATACATATGTGTTGAGAGCGCGCGTCCTGCTCGCTCCCAGCACACACGTCCGGTACTCACGGAAAGGTCCCGCTCTGCTCTTTTGATCGGGACCTTTCCCGATCATGTGTCGTCACGGCGGTCACATGATCCCTAAACCCCGCCTCCCGGCCTCTGAAACTCTTAAAGGGCCGGGGGGTGCCGGTGGGAAGGGGTTAAAGAAGAACTAAAGGCTTTTTTTGGGATGATTTTTTTTCTATGTTCCATTAGAGAGATTTCCCTTCACTTCCTGTCCCATAGCCAAAACAGGAAGGAATCCTTCTATTTCTGTTCTGGTGATCTTTCACAAACAGGACAAATAAAGAGGGTGTCTCTACCTACAGGGGGACACAAACCGCAATGAAAACCTGACCGGGGTACATATACCTCTCCACCCTAGTCAAATCTAAAATAAAAAAAAATAATTTTTAGTTCTACTTTAATGCACAGGTGTCAAACACAAGTCCCGCGGGCTGAATCTGGCCCTCCAGGCCATTTCATGTGGCACTTGCACCTCTCCTGCAGGTACCGCCTTGTCTCCGCCCCCACATTGTCTCAGCAGAGAGGAGAATAGAACTCCTCTGCCAAATCCTGCACCTCTCAGTGCAGCTGCAGAACCCCCTCATCTCTGCCGCCCCTGGTCTCGGCATTCAGTAGACTCTGGTAACTGACTCCACTCCTCTTCTGGTCCTCCTCCAGACCCTGCACTTTCTGCTTTCCAGCTCTGTCCCCAAAGTGGGTGCATGGTGATTAGGAAGGGTGTAGGATTCTTGACATCTGATGGGGTGCCTGGACATCTAGCCTTACAGATACAATTAGTCCTTTGAGGGCAACCATAATGCTGATACGGCCCGCGATGAAATGTAGTTTGACACCCCTGCTTTAAAGTGTTTCTAAAGGCAGAAGGATTTTTATCCTTATGCATTAAGGTAAAAAATACCTTCTGGGTGTAGCTCCTCCCCCCCCCCCCCCTTCCGCAGCCCCTACTTGTTTTACTTACCTGAGTCCCATCTTGATGCAGTGATGTGCATGTGAGCAGCGGCTCTGCTAAGTCTGTCTCTCTTCATTGGCTCACACAGCAGCAGGAGCCATTTGCTCCTGCTGCTGTCAATCACAGCCAGTGAGCCAATGAGAGAGCTGAGGGCAGGGCCAAGCGGGAATGAGCCTGCTCGAGTTCCCTTGTAGCAAGAGGCTCACTTTGGCAGGGGGAAGTCGCATGACAAACCGCAGCCCATGTATTTAATTAGAAGCCGCTCGTATCTATGTGACTTAAAAAAAAGATTCCTGGACTACTTTGATGTGACTTGAATGCCATAGACTGCAATGTAAACTTTTAAAAGGCTCATGAAAGAAAGCTGCATCTTTGTGTTATCAATGTGACAGTTGTGCAACAGCCAAAGGTTGCAATGGAAATCGCACCACTTTGAAGTCGCACAAGAGTGAATGGAGCTTTAAGCCTGGTACACACTAGAAGTTCTTCTCATTCAGCCCAGTGGGCTATACAAAAAACTGAGATTGCTGTACTAACACAAGTGATAGTGCATTGATCTCCCCTGCTGACAGAGATTCCACCCCCCCAGAACACAATTATTATGATCAGATGTGGGTTGGATGCTGGTTTTGTGGTTTTTCGTGAGACTGGCTTCTGCTGAACCGGATTTTCAGCCTGTATGGCGCTTGTTTTCGTCTGCCCCAAGCTGCATGCACGCAGATTTAAAGGAGGTGAAGGCCTCATTCACTTGGACAGTGGCACCTGTACTGAGTGAATGAGGCCATTGAAATTTGCACCTGCATCCAACCCAAGCTCCATGCAGGCAGCCTATGAAAGTGAATGCAGATGCAGCAGCTGCACTGACACAGCCGCATTTCAAAATATGACAGGCATGCTGAAGCGAGTCCGACTATCCTGATTGCAAATACTGTGTGTTCTGGGCTGTGGTCTCGCTCCGCCCAAATATTGACAAGTGGCTTTGTCCATGCAGCTGATGCATCTGCATTCACTTCCATAGGCTGCCTGCACGGAGCTTGGGTTGGATGCAGGTACAAATTTCAATGGCCTCATTCATGCAGTAAGGGTGTCGCTGCCCAAGTGAATGAGGTCTTCACCTTTAAATCTCCGATGAAGCAACTGACTCTTGCTATGCTAACTGCTGTTAGTTGCCAGTTTTCTCCTGCAGGATAAATGGACACAATACAGATAATCCCTGGAAACCTTAGGTAGTGGTCCATCAATGCTAATCCCTTCCCACCTGCCCCAATGCCCCTTTAAACAGTCCTGAATGTCCCCTGGGGTGGGAAGAATTGGTGATCATCTGACCACTGTCACAGTGGTCACATGATCGGAAGCCGGTCCTTTAGCCTAGACCGAGAACTGACTATGACAGCTTTGTCTGTGTAATGGGAGCGCGCTCTCAGCACATAAACATGAGCCACCCAGTAACACATGTGCAGTGTGTGGGCATGTAAAGCCTACCATTTTGCCACTGCACATGTTAGGTGATCATAAAGAGGTTAATAAGGCCCCTTTAAGTCTTGGCCCCTTTAAGTCTTGGCCCCTTTAAGTCTTGGCCCCTTTAAGTCTTGGCCCCTTTAAGTCTTGGCCCCTTTAAGTCTTGGCCCCTTTAAGTCTTGGCCCCTTTAAGTCTTGGCCCCTTTAAGTCTTGGCCCCTTTAAGTCTTGGCCCCTTTAATTTTCTACATCCGAGCTCGTACTTTCCATAAACCTTGGCGCTTGGATTCTAGACGCATCAAGACGATCCCTGACATTGACGGATTGAACCCAGTGGAGTCGTGTACGTTTCACTACAGCTCCGAGTCTACGCACTTAGATTTGCAAATCTAATTAGGTAAAATCACACACATTATCCCATTTAAACATTGCTTTCCAGACGATATTATGCCGGGTAAGGAGTTTAAATGAAATTATTTTCTTTAATCTGCGGGAGGGTGTGGCGGAGTTAAGGAATTTGTCTCCGACAACACTATGATATACGACTTGCGTGAGAATGTCTTAAAACGGACGCCAAATGCGAGCATTAGACAAAATAAACCATTTCCAGGATTTACCGGGGAACACTTGTTGGCTTTTTTTTTTTTCAGCAGCAGAAGGTAAAAGATTGAAGAGTAGCTAAACCCAAGAATTTAACTTTTTAAATATTGCAGCTGACCAGTCCTTGAGTTAGGTTCAAGTGCGACGGCGCTCGCGTTTCTGCACATTCCTGTGCATCGCATGTAAGGCAGCCCATTCAATGCAATGGACTGCTCTACACGCGAGAAAGGTGGAAAAGACATCCATGACCCTTTTCCAAATTGGGGCCTTGGCTCCAATTTAGGATGTTAAACACATATCATTCCCAAAACATAGAGGAAGCAGTCAAACGCCTTGTTTAACCACCTCCTGTCTGTCCGTTGTATATAAACGGCCATACGGTGGCAGTGCAGGGTCGGGTGGCCGTTTATAATCGGCCTCCCCGCACCCTGCTTGTGCGCGCTCCCTGGGAGCGCGCAGCACTGCGATCCGGTGCCCGCTGTGTCCTCCAGACTCAGTGGAACACCGTTCGTCGGACGGGACCTCTACAAGGTCCCGATCATGTGATCGCTGATTGGCCCATCAGTGATCACATGCAGAGTAGTAAGCAAGATGTCACTTCTGACATCATTGCTTACTACGTGTGAAATCTGTGAATGATCACAGAGGTCACATGGTACAAGGCTATTCACAACAGCCTTGTACCATGTGACAAGCTGTGACCAATCACAGCTCACACAGTAGTTCTCAATGGCTACAAGAATGCAGGCAGAGAGAAGGAGAAATGATTGCTTTTACATCCTATATGGGTGTAAAAGCAATCAGTGTAAAAAAAAAAAAGAAAATCTTCATCACCCCCCACAAGTAGTACAGGGTCACCATGGTGACACTGTACTGCTAGGGTGACAGTATGTAAAAAAAAAATAATTAAAAATATTACAAAAATTTAAAAAAAAATGTTTAAAATTATAATTTTTGGTTATAAACTAATTTGGGTTATTTTTATTTTTTTTTACTAAAAATATAACGAAATAAATTTTGGCCAAGATTTATGATGAAATACTGTTTGCAAAATTTTATAAGAAAAACACTTTTTTTTCTAAATTTTTGGACATTTTAATTTACATAGCAAAAAAAAAAAAATCCCAGCGGTGAATAAATACCACCAAAATAAAGCTTTATCTAAAAAAAAAAATGCTACAAAATTCATATGGGTACAGTCTTGCATGACCGCGGAATTGTCATTCAAAGTGTGAAAATTGGCATGGACGGGAAGGGGGTAAAAGCGTCCGGACGGGAAGTGGTTAAAGTGATGGCCAGAACCTCCATACTGGTCTTTGTTTAAATGCCCCCAAACCAGAGCTGAACATTGCTTATAAAGGGTTTGGCAAAGTTTCTTGGACCTCACTAAAAGCTTTGCACATGCATTGTAAAAGCTTGCTGTAGACGCTGCTCTTATACAAGCTGAAACTTCTGTGTACAGGGCCTGACCGTGATATCATAAGTTGACCATAAGACCATAGCCCATCAAGTGGAAACATCCAAGTTCTTGGTTGGGAGATGTGTGATGGGGGCCTATAGACATACAAACCTGCCCTGATCACCAGAGAACAGTTGGTTTGATCTGTAGGCTCCTAATGTTGACTTGGGCCAGGTTCACACCCATGCATAGCAGTAAAAAGTGAATTAGTTTATGGGACCCCAACACACACTTACAGCAAAGTATGAAAGAAAAAATGGAAGCACACACTGGGAAGCCAGTTGGTTCCAAGACAGGCTTCATCTATGCCTCTTCCCAAGCCATGCCCCCTCGAATGCAATTCCCCTGCTCATGGACTTAATCGTAGAGACCTCTGATTAAGCCCATGATAAGGTGTAATGCATTGGTGGGTGTGGCTTGGGAGAAGGCATAGCTGGAGTCACTTTGGGTGTGGGGCCCATGGAACCCAGCTCCCTTTTGGAGAGGTGGGGAGACCCCTGTCTCAGCTCCCCATATCCCTCTTATGTGTAAGTCACCCTGTGCCTGTTAGGGGTACAGGGCGATCTGTTCTAATATTGTGTAGACATGTATAGGTGGGGTGGGGGTTGTGGATTGTTTGGTGATTATGTGGTTGCATCCCATTGTTCTATCGTGTGTCTTGCTTGGGAGCAAACTATTATGGGATGTATGTGTTTGTGTATTGGCTTCGTGGGGGGTGTCTCCAGCAGCCCTCCCTCCTGATGGTCTGCTGGTGTGTCTCTTGTTACTTAAAGGTAGATTGATCCACCCTGTGTCATTATGCAGGGAGGGGGGAGTTGTTCCCTTGAATGTATATATCTTGTATCTGTGTTAAAATAAAGTAGTCTACTTCCTGGTTTACTTCAAGACTGGTGTCGTCTAGTCTTGTATGGTCAGCTGTGGTGTCTATGGTCGGTGTTTGGACGGGGAAGCGGTAGTCTAACGGAAGTACCTAAGTGCAGTCTGGGGTCGGTTCCGTTACATAAACCCTGCCTGATTTGCTTGGAACTGGGTGGCTTCCCAGTGCGCTCCTTTTTTTTTCTTTTCCCTTTACAAGGGCCCGTCTCACCTGATGGCCAACCATGAAAGGGAAAATGATGGCCAACCATGAAAGGGAAAATAATGGAAGTGTACACCTGGGTCCATGTATTGTATTGGGACAGGCTTCAGCAATGCCTCCTCCCAAGCCATGCCCTTTCTAATGCATTTCACCTGCTCATGGGATTAATTGTAGAGACTTATAATATTTAAGCCCATGAACAGGTGAAATGCATTAGGAAGGTGTGGCTTTGGAGAAGGCATAAACCTGTTTGATATACTTGGAACTGGGCAGCTTCCCGGTGCGCTTTTCCATTTTTTTTTCTTTCATAATGGGCCATTGGGTGAGACGGACCCTTGTAAAGTCAGCACTTGACAGTGTTTGGAATCACCAGGTTGAACATGGCGGGGCTTTGAGCAACACTTCTTGTTCGGATCTCGGTGAACACACCTCTAGTAGCTTCAAGTGCTCCTGCAATTCATTGCACCCCAACACTTTGTGGTACTTGGTAATATCAAAAATGATACAGGGCGTGTTTTTTGTGTGCATTAAAGTGTGCTGCTAGCCCATTCAATAGGAATAGGATGGCTTAACACAGTTCCCCTCAATGTAAGATGTATGTTATGGGATACACCAGTGTGAAGGGGCCAATCCTGTATATCGAAAGCCAAAACTGTTTTTTTGTTTTTTTTGTTTTTTTTTGTGATAGGAGTTATTTTGTGATCTTGAGTCACACCCTACACTGTCTCATTGCTTTGGAGTACCTTCACTTCTTTCCCATAGATCAGGGGTCTCTAAACAAAGGGACAGTGTACTGTGCTTCAGACATTAGAGGGCTGGACAGTGGCCAGTGGGAGTAGAGAATGTCCTGTTATCAGTGGGAGTAAACTGTGTACCACCTTTTGGTATTGGGGGAATTATTAGTCCCCCACTGTTGGTGTCTGTGGGAGGAATAGATCCCCCACTGTTGGTGTCAGTGGAGGAATAGGTCCCCCACTGTTGGTATCTGTGGGAGGAATAGTGCCCCCATTGTTGGTGTCTGTGGGAGGAATAGTGCCCCCATTGTTGGTGTCTGTGGGAGGAATAGTGCCCCCCCATTGTTGGTGTCTGTGGGAGGAATAGTGCCCCCCCATTGTTGGTGTCTGTGGGAGGAATAGTGCCCCCCCATTGTTGGTGTCTGTGGGAGGAATAGTGCCCCCCCATTGTTGGTGTCTGTGGGAGGAATAGTGCCCCCCCATTGTTGGTGTCTGTGGGAGGAATAGTGCCCCACCATTGTTGGTGTCTGTGGGAGGAATAGTGCCCCCCCATTGTTGGTGTCTGTGGGAGGAATAGTGCCCCCCCATTGTTGGTGTCTGTGGGAGGAATAGTGCCCCCCCATTGTTGGTGTCTGTGGGAGGAATAGTGCCCCCCCATTGTTGGTGTCTGTGGGAGGAATAGTGCCCCCCCATTGTTGGTGTCTGTGGGAGGAATAGTGCCCCCCCATTGTTGGTGTCTGTGGGAGGAATAGTGCCCCCCCATTGTTGGTGTCTGTGGGAGGAATAGTGCCCCCCCATTGTTGGTGTCTGTGGGAGGAATAGTGCCCCCCCCATTGTTGGTGTCTGTGGGAGGAATAGTGCCCCCCCATTGTTGGTGTCTGTGGGAGGAATAGTGCCCCCCCATTGTTGGTGTCTGTGGGAGGAATAGTGCCCCCCCATTGTTGGTGTCTGTGGGAGGAATAGTGCCCCCCCATTGTTGGTGTCTGTGGGAGGAATAGTGCCCCCCCATTGTTGGTGTCTGTGGGAGGAATAGTGCCCCCCCCATTGTTGGTGTCTGTGGGAGGAATAGTGCCCCCATTGTTGGTGTCTGTGGGAGGAATAGTGCCCCCATTGTTGGTGTCTGTGGGAGGAATAGTGCCCCCCCATTGTTGGTGTCTGTGGGAGGAATAGTGCCCCCCCATTGTTGGTGTCTGTGGGAGGAATAGTGCCCCCCCATTGTTGGTGTCTGTGGGAGGAATAGTGCCCCCATTGTTGGTGTCAGTGGGAGGAATAGTACCCCCCATCGATATGGGTGTGAGAGCTGAACTGATTAAGGTGGAGGTCCGCTATAACACAGTCCTTTCAAATCTCGGCCAACGGTCTGACATTGCTATGAGTTGTGAGTGCGCAGTTCTCAAATCTCTGTGGTTGTAGTTGTGATGTGTCATCTTTGTGTGTTTCTCTTGCAGTCATTCCACTGCCCCTCGCCGAAGAAAATGCCGTTCAGAAAAATGGATCCGAGTTGCACAATTGGATTTTATTGCAAAAACGCTCAGGACTTTAAGAGGGTTGAGGAGGAGCTCACAAAGGTATACAAAGTAAAGTGTCTGCAGAGAGGAAGTGAAGGAAAGTGTTCCCAGTGGGACACAGTAAATAACTGCTTCCTGACCACCCTATAGTAGAAGTACTGCTACAGGGCGACAGGGCTGAGCAAAATCATGAGTATATAGACGTGATTTCGTATCTCCGGGTAGGGTAAGCCCACTGGCGGCTTCAGCTGTCGATCACCGGGTCCTGGCCGGTGATTCCCTGCCAGCAATCGCCGAGTATCACGGACAGGGGAGAGGTCTATATGTAAACACAGATCTCTCCCCTGTCGGCTCCAGCAAGCTGCTTTGTATGGCATACAAAGCAGCATGCTTACATAATAAAGCACAACACACAGTAAAACACACACACAGCACACAGTTAACCCTTTGATCTCCCAAGATGTTAACCCCTTCCTGCCCAGTGCCATTATTACAGTGTCAGTGCTTTTTATTAGCACTGATCACTGTATTGGTGTCACTGGGGGTGGCAGTTAGTTCCCCTCCAGTGTCAGAATGCCCACCGCAGTCCCGCTATAAGTCGCTGATCGCCTCCATTACTAGTATAAAAAAACGAATTCCGGTATATACACCACAATTTGTAAACGTTATAACTTTCACGTAAAACCAATTATTTTACACGTATTGGGATTTTTTTTAGCAAAGACATGGAGCAGAATACATTTTGGCCTAAATTTGTGATGAAATTTGGATTTAAAAAATTTTTTTTTACTGGACATGTTTAATAGCAAAAAGTAAAAAAATATATATATATTTTTTTTTTCTCAAAATTGTCGGTCCTTTTTTTTTAAGGCGCAAAAAATAAAAAATGCACAGGCGATCAAATACCACCGAAAGAAAGCTCTATTTGTGGGGGGGGGGGGGGGAAGACATTTCATTTGGGTGCAGCATTGCATGCCCGCACAATTTAATTTGCAAGGATTTCCTCTCACTTCCTGTTTGGGTATGGGACAGGAAGTGAAGGGAAATCTCCCAAATGGGATGAAGATGGTGCCCTCCTTGGGATTCAGAAGTCCCTTTTATACATATCTTGGGCCTGTTCTTGTGCCCAAAACCTACCTCTCTTTAACCACTTCCTGTCCGGCCTTTGTATATAAACGGCTGGGCGGTGGCAGTGCAGGGTCGGGTGGCCGTTTATAAACGGCTTTCCCGCCCCCCCGCTTGTGCGCCCTCCCTGGAAGTGCACAGCACCGCGATCCGTTGCCCGGTGTGTCCTCCGGACACAGTGGAACACCGATCGTCGGACAGGACCTCTGTGCGAGGTCCCAATCATGTGATCACCGATTGGCCAATCAGTGATCACATGCAAAGTAGTAAGCAAGATGTCACTTCTGACATCATTGCTTACTACGTTCGAAATCTGTGAATGATCACAGAGGTCACATGGTACAAGGCTATTCACAACAGACTTGTATCATGTGACAAGCTGTGATTGGTCACAGCTTGTCACATGATACAAGTCTGTTGTGAATAGCCTTGTACCATGTGACCTCTGTGATCACCAATCACAGCTCACTCAGAGAGAAGGAGAAATGATTGCTTTTACAGCCTTTATGGGTGTAAAAGCAACCAGTGTAAAAAAAAAAAAATGTAAAAAAAATGTTTACTAAAAAGATAATGGAATAAATTTTGGCCAAGATTTATGATGAAATACTATTTATTTGCAAAATTTTATAAGAAAAACACTTTTTTTTTTTTCAAAATTTTGGGATTTTTTCATTTACATAGCAAAAAAAATAAAAATCCCAGCGGTGCATAAATACCACCAAAAAAAAGTTTTATATGTCTCAAAAAAGCTAAAAAATTCATCTGGGTACAGTGTTGCATGACCGCGCAATTGTCATTCAAAGTGTGATAGCGCGGAAAGCTGAAAATTGGCCTGGACAGGAAGGGGGTGAAAGTGTCCGGACTGGAAGTGGTTAAGCAGCCCATACATGGGTCGAATCCCGAACGATTTTTCGAGCGAAAATCGAAAACCTCATTTGTTCTGTAATCCGATGGTGCCACCAATGATTTTGAAAATCTGTTGTTTTGCGCGAATTTTCCAGCATGTCCGATAAACTAAATGGGGAGGAACCAACGAAAATCGGCCAATTATTCTTAGGTCCGATTTTCCAACGAAAATCGACCCATGTATGTCCGGCCTGATCCTCATTATTTTAGTGTTTTATTTTTCACAAACTGTAAAAAAAAAAAAGAAAAAAGAAAAAGAAAAAAGTGACATAAAAAGTTTTAAAGTGACTTTACACAAATCCTAACAAACCTGGATTCAATTAAAATAAATGACATTGAATACATCCCGCCTAAACAAACCCTCTAAAGATTTGTTTTTTGTTTTTTTTTTTGTTTTTTTTTGTTCAATTTATAAAAGTAGACTGAAATGTGGCTGCTATTGGTTACTTCCAAGTGCAGTCAGCCAATGTTTCTCATTTTAAGGTGCGCCTCTTTTCCCTGCTAGAAGTTGAATTTCTAAACTTGGATTTTTACTTCCAGTAGGTGGCGCCATTGAATTGGTGAATTCTTCCCTTCTGTACAATGTGTGTACACTGCAGAGGAAATCCCCCCCCCCCCAATCATTGCAATAGAAGATATTTCAGTTTGTATTCCCCAATCTTGAAATCTAGTAAACAGTGATGTGGATGGAAATGTTTTGATTGGACAAATCCCAGAATAATCTCAGGATTACAGTTGTGGTCATAAAAAGTAGATGTAAAATATAGTTAATGTTCTAGCAGTCTAAAGCAGAATTTCTTGCGTTTTACCTTCTTTATTGCGGGTTGTTACTATGGCTTCTCACTTGATACGCTGACCTAGAGTTCTCCTTTAGATCCGGTTCACACCATCGCAAGGCTGTGAATCCTGTGCGTTTTCTGCACCGCTTTGCAATCGCGTTGCGTTCATGCGACCTGGTGCGGGTGTCAATGATAAATGAATGACACCCCAAAACAGATCGAGAAACGTGATGCGATTGCCAGAGATGGCATGGGTGAGAACACCCATGTGATGTGATTCAGGTGCGCATTTAAAAAAGGGTCCTGCGCCTTTTTGGTGCCGATGCGATTTGAGCCATTCAAAATGTGTGGCTCAAACCGCACAGACATTTGCATGTAATTCGCACAGGAATGCGGTGTGATTCCTCTGCGAATTATATGTCCCGCACTGCATAGCGTAAACCGGGGCTTAAAGTTCCTTGAAAATTGGTACTACGGGTTCCTTGATCTGGACTGACCTCATGCAGATGGAGGACACCAGCCAAGGTTTGTTATATTTAGTAGGGGCAATTGATGAGGATATGCTGGTCATGCGATCTTTTTACCTGCTTTAGAGTTCTGTTGACAAACTTTTTTTTTTTTTTTTTTTTTTAACTTGGAGGTGGGGCTACACCTTTTTGTATTCTGGAATTTTTTTATTTCTTTTTTGGAGGGGGGGGGCTGCACATTTTTATCCGAAAACTGTTGGTGCGTTTTTTTTGCTTTAGAGGGGAGTTACATATTTATATTCTAGAATTGCTAGAGAGAGACTGTTTATTTGTTTTTTATATCTTTTTTGTTTTTTAACACAGGCCACAACACACATGTGTCAGACCCAATACCCCCCCCCCCCCACTACCACTTCTTCCCTTGCTCTGATGACTCCTCCCTACCTTGAGTGTCTTTATTCTTCCCCCCCCTTACAGACAGGTAGTATGGAAGTACGATAACTTCACCATCTTTGCACACAAATGGGATGTATGCTGCACAGGGGTGGACTGACAACTCATGGGGCCCCCGGGCAATAGAGGATCATGGGGCCCCTGTGTCCTTACCCAAACTCAAAAAAGCCTATGAAAAAGGTATCAGGGGCATCTCATGGGGCCCCCTACTGACCCCGGGCCCTCGGGCAGTGCCAGAGTTTCCAAATGGTCAGTCCGCCCCGATCCTGCACATGAGTAGGTGTGCTAAAAAGGCTCTGCTAGAACCCGACAGCCAGGCAGAGCTGTGCATACACCATAATGGTGGTACTGGAAGGGGACTGGAGCAGCCAAAAATGGGGGCTGAAGCTCCTCTTTAAGTGGAATAGGAAAAAGCTAGAACCCCTGTCAGCTTTTTAATTACTATAGACCGTCTATCTGTTAGGCTGGATTCACACTTGCGCATAGTGTCTTTAAGCTTTTTCCGTGCGATTTATACACATTTTATGCACATTTTCATACAGTGTTTTTTAGGCATTTATGAGCTTTGATGGCTTTTTATTTATTTGCCAATAGAGAAGAATATCATCTGTTGCATCATTTGTTGCTAGAAATGTCAGCTTTTTTAGCTTTTCCATCAGCTTTTATTTTATTTTTTTTATTTGATCTTTTTTTGTTAGGCTAAGGGGTTAGAGTTAAGGTTAGGATAGGGTTAGGGTTTAAAATGTTAGTTATTGTCATCTTATTTATGTTTTTGTTAGGGTAATAATGAGGATAATAAATTAATAAATGTAAAATAAATACACAAATATCATGAATAATATATATTAATAAATAAATACCCTAGCACAAAATATAATATAATGGGTTTTTTTTTGGGGGGGGGGGGTTTGGTTGTTTAGAAAAAAAAAAAAGTAATAAAATTATATATATGACTATTTTTATTTGTGTATTTTATTTTACATGTGTTCATATATTACTATTTTTATGTGTTTCCATTCGTCTCCATGGAACTAAAAATGCAGATATCTACCCGATTTTGAGCGACAAAAAAAACTCCAGAACTTGTTTGAGCTTCAGGTGTTTGGCTTCAGGCGACTTGGAGTGGAGATGTGAACCATCTCCAATGAGAATAATAGATTTTTTTTTTTTCCCAAGTGTTTTGGAGCTTCATGCTGCAAATCGCTCAAGTGTGAATGGGGCCTTATTTTTCCCAAACTTTGGTAAGTTAAGGGAAAATTTCAACTGGAGCCCTGCATAGCAGTAAACACCCAATAGTGGTTCTAAACTTCCCCACTCTATAAAATAAAAAAAACATTTGGATGGACATACATTTTATTAAAGTCCGGAAAGTGTTTGAATTCTTGTTCTTTCACTGCTCAGCTGATTTTTATTTTTCAATTCAACCAAAAATTATACAAAAATAATAGAGTATAAAAGTCACTAATTGGTTATAGAAGAGCGGTTGCTGTAGTCTCAAACAATTCCAAGTATTACAAAGTATCTAATAGACCAGAATAGGAGACTCTCATGCTCCTCAATGGATGAACAATGTATCCACAATGATTATCCATTTGGAAATTGTTGCCAGGACTGGAGCATGCCAAGGATATCCATTTGTAGGAGACCTCTTACTTGTGGCCAGAGGGTTTGTGCATCGGGGAGAGTTCACACATTTGAAAAGGGGAATTTTATACAAGTGTGTGTTGTTTTTTTTTTTTTTTAACTAATGTGCTATGGGTAGGTCTTGTCTTATCTCATGGCCCGTGCTCTGTGGGTAGGTCTCATCCTGTAGCCTGTGCTGTGGTTAGGTCCCCTCTTGTCCCGTGGCCCGTGCTTTGTGGGCGAGGCTCGCCCCGTGGCCCGTGCTTTGTGGGCGAGGCTCGCCCCGTGGCCCGTGCTTTGTGGGCGAGGCTCGCCCCGTGGCCCGTGCTTTGTGGGCGGGACTCGGCCTGTGCTTTGTGGGCGAGGCTCGCCCCATGGCCTGTGCTTTGGTTAGGTACCCTCTCGTCCCATGGCCCGTGCTTTGTGGGCGGGGCTCGTCCCATGGCCCGTGCTTTGTGGGCGGGGCTCGTCCCATGGCCCGTGCTTTGTGGGCGGGGCTCGTCCCATGGCCCGTGCTTTGTGGGCGGGGCTCGTCCCATGGCTCGTGCTTTGTGGGCGGGGCTCGTCCCATGGCCCGTGCTTTGCGGGTAAGTCTCATCCTGTAACCTGTGCTGTTTTTAGGTCCCCTCTTGTTCCATGGCCCGTGCTGTATCCCTTCCTCTCACTAGCTGTTTTGCCAAACAAATTCAGATGTCAAGCTGGTTTGAATCTGGTGGCCGTAAGAATGACTGATCAGGCTTTCTGCATGTAAGAGGAAAGGATCCTGCAGGGGGCATGTTTGGGAACACCTCTCATGCATTACACAGGGTGGGGAAAGGGGTTCCCGCATGACCAATATAAGAGAGTGTATTGGACCTCTGCACTATAGTTTGAGGGGGCCTTGGAGAGTATACATTATGCACTTCAGGGCTGTGCCATTTTCATTGTACCCTACATGGCCAACAGCCCATTTTGGCATCTGTATGCACAGGACCTTCTGCCAATCCAGCACTGTGCCTTAAGAACCTGTTTAGATGTCTTCTTTATAAATGTAACCTGCATTACATCCATTGTTGTGCCATTCAAATTAAAGGGCACCTCAACGCATTAAGGCAAGGGTAGACAACCTCGGCACTCCAGCTGTGGTGAAACTACAAATCCCATCATACCACGGCGTGTCGTACCTATGGCTCAGTCTTGGTATTTGTAGTTATTGGTATTTTCCATCACACAGTTTTTAAGACATCTCTTCTTTCCTTCTTTCAGGTTCTAAAGTCTTCCAGCAAACAGAACTATCCATTATTTACCTTTGTCAATGGACACGCTCAAGACTTTGATTTCGCTTGCTCGCCGCTGTTTGAGCAGTCTGACCTTTTCACGGAGGAGGACAAGACGAGATTAAATAGCTACAACGCAGAGGAGTTTGTCTTGCTGTAAAGTTTTCTTCGCTCCTCATTCCTGGCGGTCCTCTATCGTCCATCCAACTGCAAATCCTACAACACTAGACTGTTATTGTTCGTTGTTTGTTTTTACAATCTGTTTTTTAAATTAAAATTTTAATGTTTTTAGACCTCTTTAAAAAAAAGAAAAAATCACTATTTTAAGAAAGTAGATCTTTGTAAGGTGGTTACACCAGTGCATGTGCTTTTGGCAGGCTCCTGTGAACTTTGAGACTTTGTATCTAAAATAGTGAAAGTTAAAGTTTCACCATTGTACATTTTTGACAATTTGTGATATTTTGAAATACTGGATTGATGGCTACAGAAGAATAAATCACAAGGTGGATTTAGATGTTTATGATTTCTATTCATTTTATGAAAGAAAATTCATATTACTGTGGATATGAGCTACTGGCCTATGGGGGGGAGGGGGAGGTTCAACAAAGGTAGTAGTGAGACACTTTCAGCTGCACTGGTTCTGGAATATTGAAGATGGTTTTTGTAGCTTATCTAAGCCTCTTTAGTTGGGTGTCCAGAAATTCCTGCACCAGTTTCAGGGTTTACACCCAAATCGGGGGCGGACTGACAACTCATGTGGCCCTCGGGCAATAGGGGATCATGGGGCCCCTGTGTCCTTGCCCAAACTCAAAAAAGCCTATGAAAAAGGTACCAGGGGCATCTCATGGGGCCCCCTACTGACCCCGGGCCCTCGGGCAGTGCCCGAGTTTCCAAATGGTCAGTCTGCCCTTGACCCCAATACAGTATCTCTGTGAAGAAAGTGTGTCTACCCAGGTCATGATGTATCTAGTAGTAGGCCACATTCAGCTGGACTTGTTCTTTAATGGTGAAGGCAGCTTCATAGCTCATCCAAGCCAATTCTTCAGTTCCAATGAGTTTCAGGAACATTCCCACATATGGCATACGCCAGGGGTGGGCAACTGTGGCCCTCCAGCTGTTGTAGAACTACAAGTCCCATGAGGCATTGCAAAACTGAGTTACAAGCATGACTCCCAAAGGCAGAGGCATGATGGGACTTTTAGTTCACCAACAGCTGGAGGGCCACAGTTGCCCACCCCTGGCATATGCCAAAATCATTGCCAGTTTGTCTGAAACTTCATATCCATCCAGGTCCTGGTATATCTAGTAGTAGTTAGTCACTTACTTTTGACTATTTCTGTAATGTTGAAGATGTTTCATAGCTTGTCCAAGCCACGTATTCAGTTCTAATGATTGTCAAGGACCTTCCCGCTTTAGTTTATGGGTAGACACCCCAGTATGATTGCTGATATATGTCTGTGGAGGTTCTCTTCTATCCAGGTCATGCTGTACTTGGTGGTAGTCGCATTCAGCTGGACTTATTCTGTAATGTTGAAGAGATTTTGTAGCTCATCCAAGCTACTTCTTCAGTTCCATTGAGGTTTCAGGAACATACCCTCACCATTTTCAGGATATACAGCACAATATAATTGTCAATCTGTCTGAAGGTTTCATCTGTCCAGGTCAAGGTGTATCTAGCAATAGTCGCATTCAATTGTTTAATGTTTTAAGTTTCATAGTTTATCCAAGCCACTGCTTTGGGTCTAATAAGCGTCTGGAACATTCCCTCACCATGTTCAGGGTATACACCCCAACACAATTGCCAGTATGTCGGTGAAGGTTCTTTATCCAGGTCATGAAATATCTGGTAGTAGTTGGTCACTTTACAACTGGAATGTTCTGTCATGTTGAAGATGTTTCGTAGTCTATCCAAGCCACTTTTTCAGTTCCAGTGAGTGTCAGGAACATTCCCACATTAGTTTCAGGGTATACGCCCCAGTATGATTTCCAATATGTCTGGAAGTTCTTGTCTATCCAAGCCATGGTCTATCTAGAAGTCACATTAAACTGGACTTGTTCTGTATTGCTAAACATTTTGTAGCTCATCCAAGCTACTTCTTCGGTTCCATTGAGTTTCAGAAACGTACCCTCACCAGTTTCAGGGTGTACACACCAATATGATAATTGCCAATATATTAGAGAAGGTTCTCCTCTATCTAGGTCACAGGTGTCAAAGTGGTGGCCCTCCAGCTGTTGCCAAACTAAAAGTCCCATGAGGCATTGCAAGATTGACAGTTACAAGCATGACTCCCAAAGGGAGAGGCATGATCGGACTTGTAGTTTCTCAACACCTGGAGGGCCACCAGTTTGACACCCCTGATCTAGGTCATAGTATAGCTGGTAGTAGTTGGTCAAATTCAACTAGACGTGTTCTAATTTGTTGAAGGCGTTTCAAAGCTTCTCCAAGCTGCTTCAGTTCCAATGAGCTTTTGGAACATTTCAAGGACCAGTCTCACAATATACACTGCAAAGTTATTGCCAATATTTCTGAAGGTTCTCATCCATCCAGGTGATGGTGCAATTAGTAGTTCGGTCATATTTAACAGGATATGTTCTGTAATGTTGAAAAAATTGTGTAGCTTTTTCAAGTCACTACTTCAGTTCTAGTGTGTGCCAGTAGGATACCCCAACATTTATAGCCACACAGGTATCCCAGATACACCTTTAAAGTAACACTAAAATCTGTCAAGAATACAAAATATATATTTTTTTTATTCAAAAAAGATCATTCTATTGCACTAAGCTTTCTTTTTTTAAGTGTTGTGTTTTGTTTTTTGCAGCTGTGGTCAGAGTTCCTGTTAGAGGGTGGCTATGGTTGTTCTCCATAGCCCCACTGCATGTAGGAACATGGCTATGAGATTTGCACTGTGCATGTGTTGCCATGGCTATATTAGTGATTTTTTTTTTTTTAATCTAATAGCATAAATATATAGAACGATGACAATCTATTGTTTTAGAAGCTAGGATTCCCCTATTCATTGCTAATGAACTCCTTGGACTGGTTCATGAGCTCAGGCAGGAAGGGATGCTACAGGAAGTAGGGGGAGGAAAAGAGGACTTGAACAAGCCTTGTGCAGAGGAACAAAGACAGTTGTTTGCAGGGCTTTGGAGAATCAAGAAGCAGTCTAGAAAGGGCATTGCTATGGCTATTTTGCACAGTGCACATGATGGCAACTTACAGGTCTTGTCCTTCCCAAAACCTGGGACTGGACACTGGAAGGCAAAGCAGCAGACTGATGAGCTCATCCCAAAGAGGCTGGGGGAGATCAGCACTGAGATGAAAAGATGATTTTGGGTGGGGAAAGGTGACAAAGATATTTATAGCAAAAGGGGAAAAGTCAAGGCAATCATTTGATACACTGTGTGGGATGTATTAAAAAAAAAAAAATTTGCATAGTGGTTTGTCCATTGACAAGTTATTGTGTTCTGTGTGGACTATATAATCTGCAGATTGAACATGGAAAATACTGAATTACGGCCACTACGTTTCATCTGATAAAGCCATCTAGTGGCCAAAATGTGGTATTTTCATGATTTCTCACATTCTCGATCTGCAGAGAATATAGCCTGAGAAGATATGATTTTGCCCTGTTTACACAGAATGAATTTACATGTAGTTTTAATGGATGCATGTTTTATACACATACCACTATAGGCTGTCTGTAGAAAACTGCATGAGGGGGCGGAGACAAGACCAGTCACCCTGCACAAGGAGAGCAGCAGCGAGCGGTCTTTATTACAGGAAGTCTCACCCTAGATTACTGCACAGATCTAGAAGATTCCAATAAGAATCCCCGGCTATAAACAATATGGGGTCTGGGAGTATAAATCCCATTTCAGTCTTTGCAGGTGACCCCAAGCTGTGCCGGGGAATAACGTCCTTACAGGATGTATCTAACTTACAAGCCGACCTCAATGCTCTGTGTAATTGGGGGACTATGGGGCCAATGAGGATTAATGTTGATAAATGTAAGGTTCTGCACTTGGGGGCTAAGAATATGCATGTATCATACATACTAGGGGGATACAACTGGGGGGGTCAATGGTGGAGAAGGATCTGGGAGTTCTGGTAGATCACAAGCTTAATAATGGCATGCAATGCCAAGCTGCGGGTTCTAATGCGAGCAAAATCCTCTCTTGTATTAGGAGAGGTATAGACTCCAGAGAGATATCATTTCCCCGCTACAAATCATTAGTAAGACCTCATCTGGAATATGCAGTTCAGTTTTGGGCTCCAATTCACAAAAAGAACATTGGGGAACTGGAGAAAGTACAGAGAAGGGCAACCAAACTGATACAAGGCATGGAGGAGATCAGCTATGAGGAAAGATTAGAGGAACTACATAAGGGGGGGATATGATCACCATGTATAATACATAAGGGGGGATATGATCTCCATGTATAATACATAAGGGGGGATATGATCTCCATGTATAATACATAAGGGGGGATATGATCACCATGTATAATATATAAGGGAGGATATGATCTCCATGTATAATACACAAGGGGGGATATGATCTCCATGTATAATACACAAGGGGGATATGATCTCCATGTATAATACATAAGGGGGGGGATATGATCTCCATGTATAATACATAAGGGGGGATATGATCTCCATGTATAACACATAAGGGGGGATATGATCTCCATGTATAATACATAAAGGGGGGATATAATCTCCATGTATAATACATAAGGGGAGATATGGTCTCCATGTATAATACATAAGGGGGGGATATGATCTCCCTGTATAATACATAAGGGGGATATGATCTCCATGTATAATACAAAAGGGGGATATGATCTCCATGTATAATACATAAGGGAGATATGATCTCCATGTATAATACATAAGGGGGGATATGATCTCCATGTATAATTCATAAGGGGGGATATGATCTCCATGTATAATACATAAGGGGGGGATATGATCTCCATGTATAATACATAAGGGGGGATATGATCTCCATGTATAATACATAAGGGAGGATATGATCTCCATGTATAATTCATAAGGGGGGGATATGATCTCCATGTATAATACATAAGGGGGGATATGATCTCCATGTATAATACATAAGGGGGGATATGATCTCCATATATAATACATAAGGGGGGATATGATCTCCATGTATAATACATAAGGGGGATATGATCTCCATGTATAACACATAAGGGGGGGATATGATCTCCATGTATAATACATAAGGGGGGATATGATCTCCATGTATAATACATAAGGGGGGATATGATCTCCATATATAATACATAAGGGGGGATATGATCTCCATGTATAATACATAAGGGGGATATGATCTCCATGTATAATACATAAGGGGGGGGGATATGATCTCCATGTATAATACATAAGGGGGGATATGATCTCCATGTATAACACATAAGGGGGGATATGATCTCCATGTATAATACATAAAGGGGGGATATAATCTCCATGTATAATACATAAGGGGAGATATGGTCTCCATGTATAATACATAAGGGGGGGATATGATCTCCCTGTATAATAGATAAGGGGGATATGATCTCCCTGTATAATACATAATGGGGATATGATCTCCATGTATAATACATAAGGGGGGGATATGATCTCCATGTATAATACATAAGGGAGATATGATCTCCATGTATAATACATAAGGGGGGGATATGATCTCCATGTATAATACATAAGGGAGGATATGATCTCCATGTATAATTCATAAGGGGGGATATGATCTCCATGTATAATACATAAGGGGGGATATGATCTCCATGTATAATACATAAGGGGGGGATATGATCTCCCTGTATAATACATAAGGGGGATATGATCTCCCTGTATAATACATAAGGGGGATATGATCTCCATGTATAATACATAAGGGGGGGATATGATCTCCATGTATAATACATAAGGGGGGATATGATCTCCATGTATAATACATAAGGGGGGGATATGATCTCCATGTATAATACATAAGGGGGGATATGATCTCCATGTATAATACATAAGGGAGGATATGATCTCCATGTATAATTCATAAGGGGGGATATGATCTCCATGTATAATACATAAGGGGGGATATGATCTCCATATATAATACATAAGGGGGGATATGATCTCCATGTATAATACATAAGGGGGGATATGATCTCCATGTATAATACATAAGGGGGGATATGATCTCCATGTATAATACATAAGGGGGATATGATCTCCATGTATAATACATAAGGGGGGGGGGAGATATGATCTCCATGTATAATACATAAGGGGGGGGGGTATGATCTCCATGTATAATACATAAGGGGGATATGATCTCCATGTATAATACATAAGGGGGATATGATCTCCATGTATAATACATAAGGGGGATATGATCTCCATGTATAATACATAAGGGGGGGATATGATCACCATGTATAATACATAAGGGGGGATATGATCACCATGTATAATACATAAGGGGGATATGATCACCATGTATAATACATAAGGGGGATATGATCTCCATGTATAATTCATAAGGGGGGATATGATCTCCATGTATAATACATAAGGGGGGATATGATCTCCATGTATAATACATAAGGGGGATATGATCACCATGTATAATACATAAGGGGGGGGGTGTGATCCCCATGTATAATACATAAGGGGGGGATATGATCTCCATGTACAATACATAAGGGGGGATATGATCTCCATGTATAATACATAAGAGGGGGGTGTGATCTCCATGTATAATACATAAGGGGGGATATGATCTCCATGTACAATACATAAGGGGGGGGTGATCTCCATGTATAATACATAAGGGGGGGATATGATCTCCATGTATAATACATAAGGGGGGATATGATCTCCATGTACAATACATAAGGGGGGGGGTGATCTCCATGTATAATACATAAGGGGGGGATATGATCTCCATGTACAATACATAAAGGCCTGGATTCTTTCTTGGATACACAGAATATAACTGGATATAACATTTATAGGTAAAGTTGATTTTTTTCCCTGCAGATTGGATCGTGCTTTGCTGGGTTTTGCCTTCCTCTGGATCATCTCTGGGTATGGGATTATAACTTATTTTTTTGTTTTAGTGGATGAACTGGATGGACTTTTGTCTTTTTTCAGCCAGACTAACTATGTAACATACATGCCTCTTGTAGATAGACAATATTGGCTTATGCCAGGGTTGAGCTTTAACCCATCTGTCAGATTTAGCCGTGTCCACTTGGAGTATGTCAGATGTTCAAAAACAAAATTCTTGGCCCCGACCGAGGCGGGAGATGTTTAATGTAAATGAATGTCTATTTTACAAGACTTCGCAGTGTTCTGATGCTTGTGTTTATGCAAATGCAAAATTCTTGCCTGATATTCTGCCCGGCTCTTGCCCTTCACCCGTATGGGAAAAAATTGCCTTTCTTTTGCCGATCAACAATGAACAGAAGAATCGATTCAGCCTCTCCGCGGGGAATGAAGACACACTGGAATTATTTTAATTATAACCAAATAGCGTTTGCACTCTGAAAGATGTTTTGTGTTCCTTGTTTTTCGGGACCAGAGAAGGAATGACAAATTGTAAGTGCCACGGCATGCTCATATTTTGTCATGGGTACATGAAAGGGGCGTTTGTGCTGGGATGCCTGGCATGGATGGCCCCTGCTGCTTGGAGCAAGTTGGGCCAATGTGCCCTCCTGTGAGTGCGGCAGCCCTTGGAAGTACTGTGGCCGGGATCCCTCTAAAGTAAATCTTTCAAAGAACTCCAGGTGCAAAAACTTTAATTGAAATATATTCTTCTACAACCATTTTGTGGTCATCAAATACCTTTGCAACCCCAGATTTTACCTAGTAAAAGTAGTGGTGACTTCATCAGTGTGCTGTACATAGTCTAGTTTGTTTTCTATTGATTTAAATCAGAAAATACTGTAACTGACCACCAGGGGCAGACTGACAACTCATGGGGCCCCTGTGTCCTCATCCACACTCAAACAACACCCAAAAAAAAGCCTATCAAAGGTACTAGGGGCATCTCGTGGGGCCCCCTAATGACCCTGGGCCCTCGGGTACTGCCCGAGTACCCGAATGGTCAGTCCACCCCTGCTGACCACCAGGAGGCAGGGCGGGGTTTAGGGTCATGTGACCGCCGTGATGCGTCATCACGGCGGTCACATGATCGGGCAAGGTCCCGATCGAAAGAGGAGATCGGGACCTTTCTGTGAGTACCAGACATGTGTGCTGGGAGTGCGCAGGGCGCGCGCTCTCGGCACATATGTCCTTTTTTAACAGAACGCAAATGTGCGGCCGCTCGGCGTCTAGGCCCAGACGGGAGGCCGCACATTTGCGTTCTGCCGGCATGAAGAGGTTAAAGTGTTACTAAACCCACAACAGTACAATCAGTCTGTAGATGCAGTAAAGCATGCTTGTTATACTGACTGTGGAACCTAAGGGGTTAATCCTCTGCATTGTGTATAATGCTGTTTGATCCTGACTTTTCTGATCCTCTCCTTCTTCTACTGTCCCCAATCCATCTCCTGATAGAACAGAGCCTTGGGAGCAAGCTGCACATGCTCACTTTGGTGTGTTTTTCTTGGGAGGGTGCATATGATCAGCACAGGGCCAATCAGCAGTGTCTATACAGATTAACCAGTGCTCGGCCAGACACATGCCATGGCCATGGAGAGAATTATACACCCTGTTGCTTTCAAAGGGCATAGTGCCCACTGATTTTGTCCCATTCCTAGATTGTAAGCTCCCAGGATCAGGGCTCTCCTATCCCTCTTGTATTGAACTGTATTGAGCTGTATTGTCTCCCGTTATATTGTAAAGCGCTGAGCAAACTGTTGGTGCTATATAAATCCTATATAATAATAATAATAATAATAATAATATATAAATCCTGAATAATAATAATAATAAATAAATCCTGTATAATAATATATAAATCCTGTATAATAATAATAATAATATATAAATCCTGAATAATAATAATAATATATAAATCCTGTATAATAATAATATATAAATCCTGTATAATAATAATAAATAATATATAAATCCTGTATAATAAATATAATAATATATAAATCCTGTGTAATAATAATATATAAATCCTGAATAATAATAATAATATATAAATCCTGTATAATAATAATATATAAATATTGAATAATAATAATAATAATAATATATAAATCCTGTATAATAATATATAAATCCTGTATAATAATTATAATAATATATAAATCCTGTGTAATAATAATATATAAATCCTGTATAATAATAATATATAAATCCTGTATAATAATAATTTTGACCCATTCGAGTGAACAAGGCAGCTCTGCAAGCAGCCCACCCCCTCAGCATAGCAAACCATTGTGATGCGCTAGTGTGGTGACTGAGGGGTTAAAACAGGCAGTGAGGGGGTGACAACATCTTCTCACTGCCTGTCAAATGCTCTCTGAAGAGCAATCAGTAAGCGGATCACTCTTCAGAGACCAAAGCAAGTGTGAATGAACCTCTATGTTGTACTGATAAATACAGCAGAGCACTCACTTTCTCTTTTATTTTCTATATCTGCCTAGTGTTAGGTTCCTTGAAAAGATATTTGATCACGTTTTTTGTGGGGTAATGGGGGAGGGGCTCCCCACAACCAGTGTCGGGACAAGGTCATCTACAGCCCAGGGCAAACATACCAAATTGTGCCCCCCCCCCCCCCCCCATTGTATGAGCATCATGTGTCAGCAATAATCCCCTCCTCCCCCTCCCCCCAAAAAATGAGCACTAATCTGCATGCTTACCCCTAAGCATAAATTCCTCCTCCTCCCAGTATAAATCCTCCTCCCATTGAAATCTCCCTTCCTAACACACATTATTGCCCCCCCTCCTCTTCCCCAGCTCAAATCCTCTCCCCAAATGCCCCCATGACAAATTCCCCCCCCCAAAAAAAAATGTCCCCCTACTAGCAAAAATCCTCTGTCCCTCAAATTTCCTCACCAAGCACAAATCCCCCCCACTCCACATCCCCCTCTCAACCCACATACTAGCACAATATTCCCCCCCAAATAAAACATTTCCCTCCTAGCACAAATACCCCTATTATCCCTACTAGCACAAATCCCCTTCCCCCTTCGCCACTCCCCAAATTTCCTCTTCTAGAACAATTCTTACCCCTTGCTGCCCCACAAATTCCCCCTCCCAACACAAATCCCCCCAAATCACCATTCCCCAAATTTCCTCTCGTAGAATAATTCTTACCCCCTGCCGCCCCCCAAAGTCCCCCTCCCAACACAAATCCCCCCAAATCACTATTCCCCAAATTTCCTCTCCTAGAACAATTCTTACCCCCTGCCGCCCCCCAAATTCCCCCTCCCAACACAAATCCCCACTCCCCAAATTTCCTCTCCAAGAACAATTCTTACCCCCTGCCGCTCCCCAAATTCCCCCTCCCAACACAAATCCCCCCAAATCACCGCTCCCCAAATCTCCTCTCCTTGAACATTTCTTATTCCCTGCTGCTCCCCAAATTCCCCCTCCCAACACATATCCCCACTCTCCAAATTTCCTCTCCAAGAACAATTCTTACCCCCTGCCGCTCCCCAAATTCCCCCTCCCAACACAAATCCCCCCAAATCACTGCTCCCCAAATTTCCTCTCCTTGAACATTTCTTATTCCCTGCTGCTCCCCAAATTCCCCCTCCCAACACAAATCTCCCTCCAATCTTCTCATGGTGCCCCCGCCCCACCTCACATGATACCACAGTGTCTGAGCCGCCCCTCCTGCGCACCGCTTGTCACAACATAATGGCCCTTACATACAATGTAGTTTAATTCAACAGCATGCTAGTCTTTACACACAATGCAGTTTATCCCGGGAGAAAATCCTTCCTGCTGTAGCTCACAGTAGCAAATCCACCTGATCTGATATTAGGTAAGTCTACTGGAGCATTCCTATCCTCTACAAAGGATGGTGTCACTGGGGGCTTCGTCCCGGCCTAATGTATTCAGCTGAGGGAATTCCTCGCTTAGAGTGGATCAGAGAGGCATTATTCAGTTATCTGTGTTAAGCTCCGGCTGGATCAATTTACAAAGTCTGGTTTGTAAAGATTTTTTTCCCTATGGAAACAAGGCTCGCCGCTTGGCCTATGAGAGCCGCACTCCACACAGCAGAGGCTGCAGTGTGTCGATCATTCTTCTCTCCGGCTGTGAATAGGTCTAGTGTCTGCTCACTGCCAGGGACAATATTTCCCTGTTTGGTTTATTTATAGTCCCTGGTTTTGTCATTACGGCTATTGTTCTGCTGTAGGCTTGGAGTGAGGATTCATGTAGACATGTGCAGTTCCGTTCCAAATCGGAATTCGGACAAGATTTTCATTATTTGGAGATTCAGATGTGTCCGATTTCAAAATTAAAACAGTAACGGATTTAAACGAATCCGAAATAACAAAAGGAAATTCCATCCGAAATTCTAATCGGATTCATAAAAAAATTCAAAATATAAACATATTGCTGACTATTGCGGATTTCTTTCAAAGGCTGTGTGTGTTAGTGTTATGCAGCCCATAGACGGGTCGAAAACCGGCCGTTTGGAAAAGAAAAATCGGTCGTTCAATAGGCTGACGTTACCACCAACGGTGAAAAAAATTGGCCAATTTTCGTCCCGTCTATGGCCCGCATTTAATTACTTGTATCCCTGCAGAGAGCTCTGCTCTTATATTTGACATGAAAAAGTCTTGTGGTTGCAACAATGTATCCATTTGTATCCATTTTGGATACAGAGGTTTTATTTGGATAAAAATAGATACATTGTTGCAACCGCAAGACTTTCCATATAAAATATAATAGCGGACTGGAATTCTTCTTCTTTTTCTTCTTCCTCTTTTGCTTCTTCTTCTTTTTCTTTTTCCTCTTCTTCTTCTTCTCCTTCTTCTTTTTCTTCTTCTTTTTCTCCTTCTTTTCTTCTTCCTCTTTTCCTCTTCTTCTTCTTCTTCTTTTCTTCTTCCTCATTTTCTTCATCTTTTTCTTCTTCCTCTTTTTCTTTTTCTTCTTCCTCATTTTCTTCTTCTTCTTTTTCTGCTTCCTCTTTTCCTCTTCTTCTTCTTTTTTTTCTTCTTCTTTTTCTTCTTCCCCATTTTCTTCTTCTTCTTTTTCTTCCTCTTCTTTTTCTTTTTCTTCTTCCTCTTTTCCTCTTCTTCTTCTTCTTCTTTTTCTTTTTCTTTTTTCTTCCTCTTTTTCTTCTTCCTCTTTTCCTCTTCTTCTCCTTTTCTTCTTCTTTTTCTTTTTCCTCTTCTTTTTCTTATTCCTCATTTTCTTCTTCTTCTTCTTCTTCTTCTTCTTCTTCTTTTTCTTCTTCCTCTTTTTCTTCTTCTTCTTTTTCTGCTTCCTCATTTTCTTCTTTTTCTTTTTCTTCTTTCTCTTTTCATCTTCTTCTTTTACTTCTTTTTCTTCTTCCTCTTTTTCTTCTTCTTCTTTTTCCTCTTCTTTTTCTGCTTTATTTTCTTCTTCTTTTTCTTCTTCCTCATTTTCTTCTTTTTCTTTTTCTTCTTCTTCTTTTTCTCCTTCCTCTTTTTCTTCTTCTTCTTTATTGTCTTCTTCTTTTTCTTCTTCCTCTTCTTCTTCTTCTTTTTCTTCTTCCTCTTTTCCTTCCTCTTCTTTTTCTGCTTCCTCATTTTCTTCTTTTTCTTTTTCTTCTTTCTCTTTTCCTCTTCTTCTTCTTTTTCTTCTTCTTCTTCTTTTTCTTCTTTTTTTCTTCCTCTTTTTCTTCTTCTTTTTCTTCTTCTTCTTTTTCCTCTTCTTTTTCTGCTTTATTTTCTTCTTCTTTTTCTTCTTCCTCATTTTCTTCTTTTTCTTTTTCTTCTTCTTCTTTTTCTCCTTCCTCTTTTTCTTCTTCTTCTTTATTGTCTTCTTCTTTTTCTTCTTCCTCTTCTTCTTCTTCTTTTTCTTCTTCTTCTTTTTCCTCTTCTTGCAGGTCACAGCTCATGCGCAGATTTTTTATCGGTAAAACGATTGGCCGATTTGCCCATCATTGCCGGGAAAATCGGCCGATCGGCAAAATCGGCTGATTTTTTTCCAACTTTACCGCTAAAAAAAATGTGCCAAAATGCTGAAAAAACGGCCGACCAATTAACCCAGTAATGGTGCAAAAATCGCCCGATTTTTTTATCGGCCAAAGAATCGGCTGATTTTCGACCCATCTTTGGGCTGCATAAGAAAATAGCCATCTTCCAAAATTTTTATTTAGAAAAGAATAGAATAAAACAGAACATAATAGAAAAGAATACAGTAAAACAGAACAGAATTGAATAGAAGAGAAAAAAAAAGAATAGAATAAAATAGAATAGAAAATAAAGGTATGGAAGAATAACGAATAGCACAGAATACAAGAGAAACAAACAGAGTAAAAAATAAAAGAATAGCATAGAAAAAAGAGAATAGAATAGAAAGAAGAGAACTGTATTCTGAAATTTGAATTTTGAATAAAATAGAACCAGTTATTCCTCAAAAAAATTTGGATCGATTCAATAGTTTTGATTCAAATACTTCAAATCCATTGGAAAAAATTGAATCGAGTTAAAAATAAATAAACGTAAAATAGAAGTATGGACTTTTAATGAATATAGACATTTTTTTAAATTCAAAATCAAAAACAATAGAATAGAGTAAAACAGAACAGAGTATAAAATAAAATAAAAGAATAGAATAAAAACTGAATAGAAAATAAAGGAATAAAATAGAATAAAATAGAGTAGAAAAAATAGAATAGCAATTAAAAGAACAGAATAGAATAGAAAATAAAAGAATAAAATAGAATAGAAAAAATAGAATAGAATAGAATCAAATAGAAAGAATAGAACCGTGTTTTTGGTAATTTGAATTTCAAATAAAATTGAACCAGCTATGCTTCACAATGAGTTTGGATTGATTCAATATTTTCTATTTGACTACTTTGAATCCTTTGAAAATGAATAAACTTAAAAGAGAAGTATGGACTTATGATGAATATAGCCGTTTTTCAAAATTCTAATTTCGAACAGAATAGAGTAAAACAGAACAGAAGAGAGTAAAAAAAAGACTATTATAAAAATTGAAAAGAAAAAAACCCAAATAGAATTGAATAGAAAAGAATAGAATAGAAAATAAAAAAACTAACAGAAACAAATAGACTAGATTAGAATAGAATAGAATAAAATAGAAAGAATAGAACTGTGTTTCGAAATGTGAATTTCAAATAAAATAGAACCAGCTATTCGTCACAAGGAGTTTGGATCGATTCAATATTTTCTATTTGAATACTTTGAATCCATTAGAAATATTCGAATCCCTTTGAAAACGAATAAACTTAAAAAAGAAGTATGGACTTATAATGAATATAGCTGTTCTCCAAAATTCAAATTTCGAATAGAATAGAGTAAAACAGAACAGAAGAGAGTAAAGAGAAAAGAAAAAGAATAGAATAAAAATTGAAAAGAAAAAAAAAGGAATAGAATAGAAAAGAATAGAATATAAAATAAAATAATAGAATAGAAACAAATAGAATAGATTAGAATAGAATAGAATAAAATAGAACCAGCTATTCTTTACAATGAGTTTGGATCGATTCAATATTTTCTGTTGGAATACTTCGAATTCATTGGAAATTTTGTAAAAAATTTTCAGTGGTTTTTGGTTTGTTTAAGAAAAAATAAAAAACCCAGATGTGATTAAATACCACCAACAGAAAGCTATATCTGTCACAAAAAAATATAAAAATGTCATATGGGTACAGTGTTGCATGACCGTGCAATTGTCATCCAAAGTGCAACAGCGCTGAAAGCTGGAAATTGGCCTGGGCAGGAAGGGGGTATAAGTGCTGGGTAGGCAGGAAGGGGGGATAAGTGCTGGGTAGGCAGGAAGGGGGTATAAGTGCCCGGTAGGCAGGAAGGGGGTATAAGTGCTGGGTAGGCAGGAAGGGGGTATAAGTGCTGGGTAGGCAGGAAGGGGGTATAAGTGCCCTGTAGGCAGGAAGGGGGTATAAGTGCCCTGTAGGCAGGAAGGGGGTATAAGTGCCCGGTAGGCAGGAAGGGGGTATAAGTGCTGGGTAGGCAGGAAGGGGGTATAAGTGCCCGGTAGGCAGGAAGGGGGTATAAGTGCTGGGTAGGCAGGAAGGGGGTATAAGTGCTGGGTAGGCAGGAAGGGGGTATAAGTACCCTGTAGGTGAGGGGTTAAGGGCTTTATAACAAATTTAGTTGATTCAATGATGGCAAGGTATTGCCAGTTTTGGCCCTACATCAAGTGAAACACATTTCCAAGAGCTGAGTACAAGCGGTGTGATACTTTGTTTCCTTTCCTTCTTACTTTGTAGCATTGTTGCACTGAATATTTATTTTTGGTTATATACTTTTATATTTAGGTGAGATAATTTATTATACATTATTTTTTTTTAGCTTTAGTTTATTATAATCACAGATCAGTTATGCAAAGATCCTTCATTTGTTTTATTATCTGTTCATTGATTTATCTTTTTAATTCTTGTTGGGTTGGTTGTGATATTTGTTGCTTATATAATGAATATTTTCTCTATTTACTACTGTGTGAATAGTTCTTGGCTGTCGGTCAGCCAATTTGTCTTCAGTAGGACAATTTCATTGAATGGTCATTTTTGGAAATATTTCTCTTTCTTCCTGCTCCTCTCCACCATCCTTGAGATCTCTTTCTTTCTGGTCCTCCCCATTATTCAGATCTTTTCTTCTGGACCTCCCCACCATCGAGATCTTTCCTTCTGGACCTCCCCACCATCGAGATCTTTCCTTCTGGTCCTCTCCACCATCATAGAGATCTTTTTTCTGGTCCTCTCCACCATCCTTGAAATTTCTGTCTTCCTGGTTCTCTCCACCATCCTTGAGATCATTTTATTCCTGGTCCTCTCCACCAATGTAGAGATCTATTTCTTCCTGGTCATCTCCACCAATGTAGAGATCTTTTTCTTTCTGGTCCTCTCCACCAATGTAGAGATCTTTTTCTTCCTGGCCTTCTCTACATTGTTGAGATCTTTTTTTCTGGTCCTCTCCACCATCATAGAGATCTTTTTTCTGGTCCTCTCCACCATCCTTTAAATTTCTGTCTTCCTGCTCCTCTCCACCATCCTTGAGATCTCTTTCTTTCTGGTCCTCCCCACCATCGAGATCTTTCCTTCTGGTCCTCTCCACCATCATAGAGATCTTTTTTCTGGTCCTCTCCACCATCCTTGAAATTTCTGTCTTCCTGGTTCTCTCCACCATCCTCGAGATCTCTTTCTTCCTGGTTCTCTCCACCAATTTAGAGATCTTTTTCTTCCTGGTCCTCTCCACCAATGTAGAGATCTTTTTCTTCCTGGCCTTCTCCACATTGTTGAGATCTTTTTTTCTGGTCCTCTCCACCATCATAGAGATCTTTTTTTCTGGTCCTCTCCACCATCCTTTAAATTTCTGTCTTCCTGCTCCTCTCCACCATCCTTGAGATCTCTTTCTTTCTGGTCCTCCCCACCATCGAGATCTTTTCTTCTGGTCCTCTCCAGCATCATAGAGATCTTTTTTCTAGTCATCTCCACCATCCTTGAAGTTTCCGTCTTCCTGGTCCTCTCCACCAATGTAGAAATCGTTTTCTTCCTGGTCCTCTCCACCAATGTAGAGATAATTTTCTTCTTGGCCTTCTCCACATTGTTGAGATCTTTTTTTCTCGTCCTCTTCACAATCATAGAGATCTTTTTTTCTGGTCCTCTCCACCATCCTTTAAATTTCTGTCTTCCTGCTCCTCTCCACTATCCTTGAGATCTCTTTCTTTCTGGTCCTCCCCACCATCGAGATCTTTCCTTCTGGTCCTCTCCATCATCATAGAGATCTTTTTTTCTGGTCCTCTCCACCATCCTTGAAATTTCTGTCTTCCTGGTTCTCTCTAACATCCTTGAGATCTTTTTCTTCCTGGTCCTCTCCACCAATGTAGAGATTTTTTTCTTCCTGGCCTTCTCCACATTGTTGAGATCTTTTTTTCTGGTCCTCTCCACCATCACATAGATCTTTTTTCTGGTCCTCTCCACCATTCTTGAAGTTTCTGTCTTCCTGGTCCTCTCCACCAATGTAGAGATCGTTTTCTTCCTGGTCCTCTCCACCAATGTAGAGATTTTTTTCTTCTTGGCCTTCTCCACATTGTTGAGATCTTTTTTTCTGGTCCAATCCAACATCATTGAGATTTTTTTTTCTAGCCCTCTTCAATATCATAGAGATCTTTTTTTTTCTGGTCCTCTCCAACATCATGGAGTTCTCTTGTTTTTGTTCTGTTCCTCTCCACCATCACTGAGATCTTATTTTCCCTCCTAACCTGAAAATACTTACGAGAATATTCCCACAAAAACTATTCCCTGCTCACACAAAAGGCTTGCTTGTTTTATTCCTGCTTTGAACCATGTCCAGTCAATGGAGATCTGTGGGGGAAGTCATTGGGGTTATGGGGTTAATGACCTAATTATTTGACTCATCTACTAGTGGTGGGATGAATATCTTCCCAACCTGATAAGATCCTTCCTCTATACAAGAAACGTTTTATAAAAGTTCTCAGCATGAAAGAGAGGAGGGCTGCGACCTTAAATATATTTGCTTACAGATAATTGAGAACAAAAGGCTGATAATTGTTCAGGAACTTTGCCAATTCAAATGTATGTTTCATAATGGATTCATTTTTGTGGGAAGTTCATCTCTGCCTTAGAAGAATAGAAAGACGATAGAACCAAGACTCAGAATCCTTCCAGAAGAGACTGCAAAGAAATCTGTGTCCCCATTAGGGAGATTAAGTTTCACTTCCTGCTCCGGTGACACCCAGCGTTAGGGTGTCACCATGACAGGACTGAAGGATGTCATTAAAAAGTGAATTTTCTAATTGAAGTGTCAAACTGTAATATGAAAGTCACAATACAAGCCTATTCTAATGCTAGATTGTTTGTAATGCCGATGCATTTCGGAGGCTGTACCGTCATCCCCTTCATTAGGGTTAACATAACATAAACAATATAAACAAAATTCTTACATGTATAGCATCATTGTAACACATGGTTCAGAAAGCTAGACAGCAAGATGAAACACCAGTAAGGACATAAAAAAAGTGTAAAGACGTTAAATCAATTAATCATTTCATAATAAATAATAATAATATTAATTTTAATAATAATAAAAACAATAATAGTAGTAATAATAATAAAATTAATAATTACTATTATTATTATTTTTATTTTCAATATAATTTATTATATTATAATACATTATATTATAAAACATTTATGAAATAAATACATTAATGAAGTAAAGTTAAAATAAATAAAATAAAATTAATTAAAATTAAATTAAATCAATTAAAATTAAATAATTGATTGATTTGAATGAATTATAATAAATATAATAATAATAACACCAACAATAATAATAATAATAACAATAACAATAATAATAAATGAATAAATATTAATACAATAATAGGCATTAGTAGTCAAAATAATAGTAATAAAAACCTCTTTCAGGTTTTGTTTTGCCATCTTTGTCCTATTGTGGAGGTATTTATCCATGACCTGTCTTGTAGACAGAACAATTCTTTACCGCAGCAACAACAATATGCAGATGCCTATATCGGTGTATACAGAAGATACTATACGCAGAGGCGTCCCTAGGGTTGGTGTCACCCGGTGCGGTAACACTTGGTGACACCCCCTCCAACGATCCCCACAGAATGGATTGGATCTGCGGATTGAGCATAATGGATCGGACTCCGATCCATTATGCTCCCCAATCCGTAGATCCGATCCATCCTGCAGGGATCGTCGGCTTTCTTTACAACTTACCTTTTCTTGGTGCTGGTTCGGTGTCACCCCGTATAGGTTGCATGCCGACAATCCCCTTAGGGATCCCTCCTGCGGGGATCGTCAGCTTGTTTTACAACTTACCTTTTTGTGGAGTGGGTCCAGTGTCAACTCGTGCGGTCGGTGTCACCCAATGCGGACTGCACCCCCCGCACCTGCCTCGGGACGCCACTGACTATACGTATGTAATGCATAGTAAATGGACCATAAGTCTGAATTTGATAGTGCCGGTGACAGCTACACAGGTATCAGCTGAGCTGATTTTGCCCGGGTACCGCTCGTAATTGATGGTGCGAGTGTCTCCATGTTTGTTGTGTCTGCGGTTGTTGTTGGTTCTGGGTTGTCTCTGGCAGGGGCAGACTGACAACTCATGGGGCCCCCGGGCAATAGGGGATCATGGGGCCCCTGTGTCCTTGTCGAAACTCAAAAAAGCCTATGAAAAAGGTACCAGGGGCATCTCATGGGGGCCCCTACTGACCCCGGGCCCTCGGGCAGTGCCCGAGTTTCCAAATGGTCAGTCTGCCCCTGGTCTCTGGTCCATTCTGGGGCCTCTAATGGCTTCTCTGCATTGCTGTGATTGAATAACGAAGTTGCTATAATAATGAAGATTTTGACCACTAGATGGTGCTAAATAGTATAGGAAATTCCTACAACAATTAGCAGCATCTAGTGGCCAAATGTGGTATTTATATGTCTATGGGGCCAAAATGTGTTATTCTGCCCCCGTACTACAAGTCATGATCAAATGAGGATTTAGAAATGCGTGTACAAACCTCTAAACTGCCTAGCTATGCTCAAGCTAAAGGGGTTATTTCAAAGAAATATTGTAAAACAATTCACCCAGTGAAAGTGCATGTACATTAATTCTGTGCGAATGGGAGTAAAAAAACGAATAGTATTAGGTTACTTACTGTGCTGGCATAGTATAAGTCCATTGATTAAGCCAGAAAATACAGTATATAGTCATGGAGCTTCCTATCATAAGAAATTCCTCTAACACTTAGCACCATCTAGTGGCTAAATGTGTTATTTTCTGCTTTAGATCAATTCAAAAATGTGCTGTCCTACTAAAGGTTAGCTAGCGAAAAAAACTGACATAAGCAGCGTTGTGTTTCATTCCAAAACTGAATTTGCTTTTGTGAATAACTCTGTAAAACTGCAATACAATCACATAGACTGAAGTTACATTATGCTTGTTTCATGTCTCTCACAAATGCCTACAATGAACATATTTCTTGCAAACAGCTACCTACAAATCACATTAAATACATAAATGCAATCTGGATATATAAGTGACTTTAACAAATACAGCGAATGTACTTACAGGCATATGTGTATTAATGGGAGAATGGAGAAGACCTTCACTGGCATTCTTCTGCAAGCTAAAATGGCTGCAGTGGTATATGGGATATCTTTATTAACAAGACTCTCCCTATTCTTGTTGAAAGGAATAAAAGCAGGTGCAGATGCACTGAACACCCAGTAGTTGGCTCCCTACTCAACACAATGATGATATACAGAACATAAAACATTCATTCAGCAACAGTGGTAGACGGGTTATCTTTATTAACAAGACACTCCCTATTCTTGTTGAAAGGAATAATAAAAACATGTGCAGTTGCAGAGAATACCCTATTGGTCCATACACTTTCATTGGGTGAATTGCTATGTGACTTTTTTTATGAATCAAAATGGGAGCCATGACCATATTGCTGTGGAGTTCTTCTTTAGGAATGCCACTAGACTGAAATTCTTTACATCAACCCAAAGGACACATCTCATGATGCAGATGCCTGAATGGGTGCATATAGAAGATGCTATACGTACATATGTGAACTGAATATATACGTGACTTTAAGAAGTACAATGAATGAACTTACAGACATATGTGTATCAAAGGGAGAATGGAGAAGACCTTCACTGGTGTTTTTCAGGAAGCTAAAATGGCTGCAGTGGTAGATGGATTGTCTTTATTAACAAGACACTCCCTATTCTTATTGAAAGGAATAATAAAAACATGATGCAGATGCCTGAATCGGTGCATATAGAAGATGCTATACGTACTGTATGTATGAACTTAAAGGCATATGTGCATTAAATGGAGAACGGAGAAGACCTTCACTGGTGTTTTTCAGGAAGCTAAAATGGCTGCAGTGGTAGATGGGTTATCTTTATTAACAAGACACTCCCTATTCTTGTTGAAAGGAATAATAAAAACATGTGCAGTTGCACAGAATACCCTATTGGTCCGTACACTTTCATTGGGTGAATTGCTATGTGATTTTTTTATGAATCAGAATGGGAGCCATGACCATATTGCTGTGGAGTTCTTCTGTAGCAATGTCGCTAGACTGAAATTCTTTATCAGCCCAAAGGACACATATCATGATGCAGATGCCTAAATCGGTGCATATGGAAGATGCTATACGTATGTATGTGAACTGAATATATACGTGACTTTAACAAATACAATGAATGAACTTACAGGCATATGTGTATCAAATGGAGAACGGAGAAGTCCTTCACTGGTGTTTTTCAGGAAGCTAAAATGGCTGCAGTGGTAGATGGGTTATCTTTATAAACAAGACACTCCCTATTCTTGTTGAAAGGAATAATAAAAACAGTTGCAGATGCAGTGAACACCCAACAGTTGGCTCCCTGATCAACACAATGATGACATACAGAACATAAGACATTAATTCAGCAAAATTGTTTTTTTTTTTCCCCCCCATTGGTCCATACACTTTCATTGGGTGAATTGCTATGTGACTTTTTTTTATGAATCAGAATGGGAGCCATGACCATATTAGGTCTGCCGCTAGATTGAAATTCTTTACATCAGCCCAAAGGACACATATTATGATGCAGATGCCTAAATCGGTGCATATAGAAGATGCTATACATATGCATGAACTTACAGGCGTATGTGTATCAAAGGGAGAATGGAAAAGACCTTTACTGGTTGTCATGTTTCAAATGACTGTCATATGCCTTTAAGTGTTTTCTATATCTTATCTCTGCTCCTCCCTTTCCTTTGGTTTAGTTAATGTTGTATAGAAAGCCCTCCTCCTTTCCCAGAAATGCATTGCAGCTCTAGCCTCATGTCATGGAGCAGGAAACATTATGATCTTTTGACCTATCGAATGTTCATTGTTGTAATTCTCTCAGTTTATGGAATATACTTTACAAGATCTACAAGATGTCTTATCGATTGAGTCACTGACTGCGGTATACAACTGAGTTGAAGTTATCGCTATCTCATCACAACTGTAAGTTACAGAGCTCACACTATAAATGCTTAGATTGGAGAGACAGAACAGAACACTGGTGTTTTTCAGGAAGCTAAAATGGCTGCAGTGGTAGATGGGTTATCTGTATTAACAAGACACTCCCTATTCTTATTGAAAGGAATAATAAAAACAGGTGCAGATGCAGTGAACACCCAACAGTTGGCTCCCTACTCAATAAAATGATAATATACAGAACATAAAACATTCATTCAGCAACATTGTTTGTTTGTTTTTGCCACCAATTGGTCCAAACACTTTCATTGGGTGAATTGCTATGTGACTTTTTTATGAATCAGAATGACCATATTGCTTTGGAGTTCTTCTTTAGGAATGCTGTTAGACTGAAATTCTTTACATCAGCCCAAAGGACACATCTCATGATGCAGATGCCTGAATTGGTGCATATAGAAGATGCTATATGTATGTATGAACTTACAGGCATATGTGTATCAAAGAGAGAATGGAGACCTTCACTGGTGTTTTTCAGGAAGCTAAAATGGCTGCAGTGGTAGATGGGTTATCTTAATTAACAAGACACTCCCTATTCTTGTTGAAAGGAATAATAAAAACAGGTGCAGTTGCAGATACTACCCTATTGACCCATACACTTTCATTGGGAGAATTGCTATGTGACTTTTTTTTATGAATCAGAATGGGAGCCATGACCATATTAGGAATGCCGCTAGACTGACATTCTTTACATTAGCCCAAAGGACACATATCATGATGCAGATGCCTGAATCGGTACATATCGAAGATGTTATACGTATGTATGAACTTACAGGCATATGGGTATCAAAGGGAGAATGAAGAAGACCTTCACTGGTGTTTTTCTGGAAGCTAAAATGGCTGCAGTGGTAGACGGGTTATCTTTATTAACAAGACACTTCCTATTCTTGTTGAAAGGAATAATAAACATGTGCAGTTGCAGATACTACCCTATTGGTCCATACACTTTCATTGGGAGAATTGCTATGTGACTTTTTTTATGAATCAGAATGGGAGCCATGACCATATTAGGAATGCCGCTAGACTGACATTCTTTACATCAGCCCAAAGGACACATCTCATGATGCAGATGCCTGAATCGGTGCATACAGAAGATGCTATATGTATGCAATCTGGATATATACTTGACTTTATGAAATACATCAAATGAACTTACAGGCATATGTGTATCAAAGAGAGAATGGAGACCTTCACTGGTGTTTTTTAGGAAGCTAAAATGGCTGCAGTGGTAGATGGGTTATCTTTATTAACAAGACACTCCCTATTCTTTTTGAAAGGAATAATAAAAACAGGTGCAGTTGCAGAGAATATCCTATTGGTCCATACACTTTCTTTGGGTGAATTGCTATGTGACTTTTTTTATGAATCAGAATGGGAGCCATGACCATATTAGGAATGCCGCTAGACTGACATTCTTTACATTAGCCCAAAGGACACATATCATGATGCAGATGCCTGAATCGGTACATATCGAAGATGTTATACGTATGTATGAACTTACAGGCATATGGGTATCAAAGGGAGAATGAAGAAGACCTTCACTGGTGTTTTTCTGGAAGCTAAAATGGCTGCAGTGGTAGACGGGTTATCTTTATTAACAAGACACTTCCTATTCTTGTTGAAAGGAATAATAAACATGTGCAGTTGCAGATACTACCCTATTAGTCCATACACTTTCATTGGGAGAATTGCTATGTGACTTTTTTTATGAATCAGAATGGGAGCCATGACCATATTAGGAATGCCGCTAGACTGACATTCTTTACATCAGCCCAAAGGACACATCTCATGATGCAGATGCCTGAATCGGTGCATACAGAAGATGCTATATGTATGCAATCTGGATATATACTTGACTTTATGAAATACATCAAATGAACTTACAGGCATATGTGTATCAAAGAGAGAATGGAGACCTTCAGTGGTGTTTTTTAGGAAGCTAAAATGGCTGTAGTGGTAGATGGGTTATCTTTATTAACAAGACACTCCCTATTCTTTTTGAAAGGAATAATAAAAACAGGTGCAGTTGCAGAGAATATCCTATTGGTCCATACACTTTCTTTGGGTGAATTGCTATGTGACTTTTTTTTATGAATCAGAATGGAAGCCATGACCATATTAGGAATGCCGCTAGACTGACAGTCTTTACATCAGCCCAAAGGACACATCTCATGATGCAGATGCCTGAATCGGTGCATATAGAAGATGTTATACGTATGTATGAACTTACAGGCATATGGGTATCAAAGGGAGAATGGAGAAGACCTTCACTGGTGTTTTTCTGGAAGCTAAAATGGCTGCAGTGGTAGACGGGTTATCTTTATTAACAAGACACTTCCTATTCTTGTTGAAAGGAATAATAAACATGTGCAGTTGCAGATACTACCCTATTGGTCCATACACTTTCATTGGGAGAATTGCTATGTGACTTTTTTTATGAATCAGAATGAGAGCCATGACCATATTAGGAATGCCGCTAGACTGACATTCTTTACATCAGCCCAAAGGACACATCTCATGATGCAGATGCCTGAATCGGTGCATATAGAAGATGTTATACGTATGTATGAACTTACAGGCATATGGGTATCAAAGGGAGAATGGAGAAGACCTTCACTGGTGTTTTTCAGGAAGCTAAAATGGCTGCAGTGGTAGACGGGTTATCTTTATTAACAAGACACTCCCTATTCTTGTTGAAAGGAATAATAAAAACAGGTGCAGTTGCAGATACTACCCTATTAGTCCATACACTTTCATTGGGAGAATTGCTATGTGACTCTTTTTATGAATCAGAATGAGAGCCATGACCATATTAGGAATGCCGCTAGACTGACATTCTTTACATTAGCCCAAAGAACACATCTCATGATGCAGATACCTGAATCGGTGCATATAGAAGATGCTATATGTATGCAATCTGGATATATACTTGACTTTATCAAATACATCAAATGAACTTACAGGCATATGTATATCAAAGAGAGAATGGAGACCTTCAGTGGTGTTTTTTAGGAAGCTAAAATGGCTGCAGTGGTAGATGGGTTATCTTTATTAACAAGACACTCCCTATTCTTTTTGAAAGGAATAATAAAAACAGGTGCAGTTGCAGAGAATATCCTATTGGTCCATACACTTTCATTGGATGAATTGCTATGTGACTTTTCTTATGAATCAGATTGGGAGCCATGACCATATTGCTGTGGAGTTCTTCTTTAGGAATGCCGCTAGACTGAAATTCTTTACATCAGCCCAAAGGACACATCTCATGATGCAATCTTGATATATACTTGACTTTATCAAATACATCAAATGAACTTACAGGCATATGTGTATCAAAGAGAGAATGGAGACCATCAGTGGTGTTTTTTAGGAAGCTAAAATGGCTGCAGTGGTAGACGGGTTATCTTTATTAACAAGACACTCCTTATTCTTGTTGAAAGGAATAATAAACACATGTGCAGTTGCAGATACTACCCTATTGGTCCATACACTTTCATTGGGTGAATTGCAATGTGACTTTTTTATGAATCAGAATGGGAGCCATGACCATATTGCTGTGGAGTTCTTCTTTAGGAATGCCGCTAGACTGAAATTCTTTACATCAGCCCAAAGGACACATCTCATGATGCAGATGCCTGAATCGGTGCATATAGAAGATGCTATATGTATGTATGAACTTACAGGCATATGTGTATCAAAGGGAGAATGGAGAAGACCTTCAGTGGTGTTTTTCAGGAAGCTAAAATGGCTGCAGTGGTAGACGGGTTATCTTTATTAACAAGACACTCCCTATTCTTGTTGAAAGGAATAATAAACACATGTGCAGTTGCAGATACTACCCTATTGGTCCGTACACTTTCATTGGGTGAATTGCTATGTGACTTTTTTTTATGAATCAGAATGGGAGCCATGACCATATTAGGAATGCCGCTAGACTGACATTCTTTACATCAGCCCAAAGGACACATCTCATGATGCAGATGCCTGAATCGGTGCATATAGAAGATGCTATATGTATGCAATCTGGATATATACTTGACTTTATCAAATATATCAAATGAAGTGGCTAAATGTGTTATTTTCTGCTTTAGATCAATTCAAAAATGTGCTATCCTACTAACAGCTAGTGAAAAAAACTGACAGAAGCAGCGTTGTGTTTCATTCCAAAACTGAATTTGCTTTTGTGAATAGCTCTGTAAAACTGCAATACAATCACATAAACTGAAGTTACATTGTGCTTGTTTCATGTCTCTCACAAATGCTTACAATGAACATATTTCTTGCAAACAGCTACCTACAAATCACATTAAATACATAAATGCAATCTGGATATATAAGTGACTTTAACAAATACAACGAATGTACTTACAGGCATATGTGTATCAAAGGGAGAATGGAGAAGACCTTCACTGGTATTCTTCTGCAAGCTAAAATGGCTGCAGTGGTAGATGGGTTATCTTTATTAACAAGACACTCCCTATTCTTGTTGAAGGGAATAAAAGCAGGTGCAGATGCACTGAACACCCAATAGTTGGCTCCCTACTCAACACAATGATGATATACAGAACATGAAACATTCATTCAGCAACAGTGGTAGATGTGACTTTTTTTTATGAATCAAAATGGGAGCCATGACCATATTGCTGTGGAGTTCTTCTTTAGGAATGCCGCTAGACTGAAATTCTTTACATCAGCCCAAAGGACACATCTCATGATGCAGATGCCTAAATCGGTGCATATAGAAGATGCTATATGTATGTAATGCGTGGTAAATGGACCATAAGTCTGGATATGATTGTGCCGGTGACAGGTACACGCAGATGAAATGCCCAGCTGAGCCGGTTTTGCCCGGGTACCGCTCATGATAGATGGCGCGAGTGTCTCCATGTTTGTTGTGTCTGCGGTTGTTGTTGGTTCCGGGCTGTTTCTGTTCCGCTCTGGGGCCTCTAACGGCTTCTATGCATTGCTGCGGGCGGATAATGAAGTTGCTATACCACTGTGGTAATTAAGGAAGATCTGGCAGTAATTGCAACAGTGAATCAATGTAACTATTACCGCTTTAACGAGAGCTGCTTTAATGCTCTCATCTAACCCTGTTCTCCTGATAAAACACACACTGGGTCTATTTGCCGTGCTGTTGAGTGGGATTATGTTACACTGTAAATATTTATACATATTTACACATAAATGGGGATGAGCAGAATCCATTTTATGCAGAGGAGATGGTTCAGTTCAAGCTCACGCTCATTTTCCTCTTTTCTTATGAGAATGAAGGCCGACAGAATGCAAAATGTTCTTATTAACCTTTTGGTGCACTTCGACGGATCTCCTTCCACTCGGCAACGAGAGCGGCTTTTAATGCTTTTCCTGCCGGGGGAAAACGATAAGGCTCTTTAAAGGGGATGTGACAGCCTGAATACTTCATTTTAATTTGTGATTTCGTCTGGCAGCGAATGTCAATGTCATGCCTGAAACGAATCGGGATTTCCAGCAGTGATTTGATTGCGACGAAGAGTGTCGGTAGATTGCCGGCGGGGAAGCCCTGGCAGAAAAAAAAATTAACATTTTGTTAAACTGGCTTTTGTATGCGGTGTTACGCCGCACCTTGATGAGCGAGCAACTCAGAATAAACAGGTTGCATTTTATCTGATGATATAGTGCAAGCTTTTCAAACAAAGGGCCAGTATACTGTCCTTCAGACTTTAGGAGGGCCGGGTTAGGGCCAGTGAGGATAGAAAATGTCCTGGCCCTAGCATCAGTGAGAATAAACATGGCCTCAGGGTTGTTAGTCGGTAGGAGGAGTAGTGCCCCATCATTGGTGTCAGTGGGAGGAATAGTGCCCCATCATTGGTGTCAGTGGGAGGAATAGTGCCCCATCATTGGTATCAGTGGGAGGAATAGTGCCCCATCATTGGTGTCAGTGGGAGGAATAGTGCCCCATCATTGGTGTTAGTGGGAGGAATAGTGCCCCATCATTGGTATCAGTGGGAGGAATAGTGCCCCATCATTGGTATCGGTGGGAGGAATAGTGCTCCATCATTGGTGTCAGTGGGAGGAATAGTGCCCCATCATTGGTGTCAGTGGGAGGAATAGTGCCCCATCATTGGTGTCAGTGGGAGGAATAGTGCCCCATCATTGGTGTCAGTGGGAGGAATAGTGCCCCATCATTGGTGTCAGTGGGAGGAATAGTGCCCCATCATTGGTGTCAGTGGGAGGAATAGTGTCCCATCATTGGTGTCAGTGGGAGGAATAGTGCTCCATCATTGGTATCAGTGGGAGGAATAGTGCCCCATCATTAGTATCGGTGGGAGGAATAGTGCGCCATCATTGGTGTCAGTGGGAGGAATAGTGCCCCATCATTGGTGTCAGTGGGAGGAATAGTGTCCCATCATTGGTGTCAGTGGGAGGACTAGTGCTCCATCATTGGTATCAGTGGGAGGAATGGTGGCCCATCATTGGTATCAGTGGGAGGAATAGTGCCCCATCATTGGTATCAGTGGGAAGAATAGTGTCCCATCATTGGTATTAGTAGGAGGAATAGTGCCCCATCATTGGTGTCAGTGGGAGGAATAGTGCCCCATCATTGGTATTAGTAGGAGGAATAGTGCCCCATCATTGGTATCAGTGGGAAGAATAGTACACCCTCATTGGTTTCATGGGTAGACGTACTGCCCCAATGTTGGCCTCAATGGAAGGAATAGTGCCCCAAGGGCCGGTTAAGGGTAGCAAAGGGCCACATCCATTCCTCGGGCCACAGTTTGGAGACCTTCCACTTGGCAACAAGAGCGGCTTTTAATGCTTTTCCTGCCAGGGGAAAACGATAAGGCTCTTTAAAGGGGATGTGACAGTCTGAATACTTCAGTTTAATTTGTGATTTCGTCTGGCAGCGAATGTCAATGTCATGCCTGAAACGAATCGGGATTTCCAGCAGTGATTTGATTCCGACGAAGAGTGTCGGTAGATTGCCGGCGGGGAAGCCCTGGCAGAAAAAAAATTAACATTTTCTTAAACTGGCTTTTGTATGCTGTGTTACGCCGCACCTTGATGAGCGAGCAACTCAGAATAAACAGGTTGCATTTTATCTGATGATATAGTGCAAGCTTTTCAAACAAAGGGCCAGTATACTGTCCTTCAGACCTTAGGAGGGCCAGGTTAGGGCCAGTGAGGATAGAAAATGTCCTGGCCCTAGCATCAGTGAGAATAAACATGGCCTCAGGTTGGGAGGAATAGTGCCCCATCATTGGTGTCAGTGGGAGGAATAGTGCCCCATCATTGGTATCAGTGGGAGGAATAGTGCCCCATCATTGGTATCAGTGGGAAGAATAGTGCCCCATCATTGGTGTCAGTGGGAGGAATAGTGCCCCATCATTGGTATTAGTAGGAGGAATAGTGCCCCATCATTGGTGTCAGTGGGCCACAGTTTGGAGACCCCTGATATAGTGGATCCTTATTGGCCAGGGTGGTATCTTAACATTTTTGGGCTCCATACTATAAGTTTGATGGAGCCCTTCCTTCTTATTGTACTCCCCTGACACTCTTGTATTCTGCTTCTGCTTGATCCCTACATTTTATTCCTGCTACCAGACCCCAGTTTGATGGGTGATCTCCACCATCAGGAGCTCTGGTGAATACCAATTAGTATTTATACCCTGCACCTCAGGTGAGTTGGCGCCATCTGCCAGAGTGACCTACATGTATACCTATCCTGCTGGTCAGTAGAAGTTGCTCTACTGCTATAGCTACTGGTCTTCGGGCCTGACCCCTGACCGTAACAGGGGGAGGGGTACTAATATGGTGTAGGAGACAGGAAAACCTGTGGGTGGTGGTTGCAGAACTGAGTAAGTAGTGGTCCACTGAGACTCTTACCTTAAGGACCTTGAGCAGCCACATGGACTGCTGTAGCGGGGTTTCTCTACCCCTCTTGCTCAGAAGCAGATGCCAGCCCTATTTAGCTCTGCTCCCCATAATCCCATAATCCCCCAGGCTCCTGAAATGCCCAGGTCCAGGAGCTCGAGGATATTGTAGGTATTAGAATCATCAGAAATATGTACATAATTCATCTGTTCATTTTGGCTGGGGCTTTTCTTTGGCTCTGATGACCTAGACCAGGGGTCTCGAAACTTTCTAAACAAAGGGCCACTTTACTGTCCTTCAGACTTAAGAAGGGCCGGGCTATTGGGAGTAGAAAAGTTCAAGACTTACGTGGAAGATGCCTCATCTTTGAGTTAGTGGGAGGAATAGAGCCCCATCATTGGGACCTTTTGTTGGTTTCTGAAAGGAATTGTGCCCCATCATTGGGAGTTATTCTGCTCCTTCATTGGTTTCAGAGGGGGGAATTATGCCCCATTGTTGCTATCAGTGGAGAAAAATAGTGCCCCAGGGGCCGGATAAAAGTGAGCAAATGGCAGCATCTGGCCCCCCCGGGCCACAGTTTGGAGACCACTGCTCTAGACCAGGATCAATCTTGTATTATCATCAATGAGCACGCAAAATGTTATGTAAGAAATATATATGTATATATATATATATATATATATATATGTTTTTCAATCAGTGGTTTCCATTGTATAACCTGCCCTTTAAATACATCTCACAACTTACATGACTGGGATTCATGACACACAACCTTCCTTCTGTCCCATCTTCAGAATTTTAAGGCTCAGACATCAATATCCGCTATCTATAGCTCTTCTTCTATTTCCATTGTCAGATCTACATTAAACTGGAACGTAAAGGTGATCCTAACTTATTGAAATATTATCCCAAGGCTGCGCCGGAGACCAAAACCTGTCATTCACAGTCCCATTATTTTCTCTTCGCGGGAGGAAATGGTAACAAATCACGGACCTTTTTAGTCGTGACTAAATTCTGCTCCAGCGGACTGGCAGAAAAGTCATTCCTCACTCTCCCAAATTTCACGGGATCATCAGCTCAGTAATTTACAAAACCTCTCGCTTATTCAAAAATAATGTTTCATTTAAAGAGGAATGAGTACAAGGAAGAGATATTTTTCACACTGTAAGAAAAAAAAAAAAACTATAGCAGCGCATGTCTTTATGAGAGGATTTTTGTTCTCTGATAGGCTGGCTGAATATTTGAGTATACTGTATTTAAAAGCGGTGCATTAGTCAACCATGCCTGTCCCAATCTGTCTATATTAGAGCAAGCCACGCCCCCTTATTTAATTAGGACCACCCATGAGGTTTGATTTTTTTTGTTTAATTCGATTTTTAAATTTATTATTCAGTGTACTGAAAAAATTGCTATTAAGATTAAATTGATGGGCAAGCAGAAAATGCAACAGCTTCCTCTCAATGGTTGTACCCATTCCTTTCCACCACTAGATGTCCTCAGTCCTGAAGAATGAGGACATACTGTAAGTGCAGGGCATCATTGCATCGTGACATCACACTACTCTGCACTCAGACTGGTGCTCTGTGACCAGCTTTAAAGTGATTGTAAAGGAAATTATTATTTTTATTTTTTTTAATAACAAACATCTCTATACTTATATGCTCTGTGCAATGGAATTGCACAAAGCAGCCCTGAACCTCCTCTTTTCAGGTTCCCTGCCGGCGCTCCTGGCTCCCTCTTTCTGTCCGGTGCCCCCATGGTGGCACTTGTGCTCAGGAGTGTATTTAGAATTTGTGCTGCCCTAGGCAACACAAAGAATCTACTGCCCTCGCCTTTAGTTCTACTTTAAGACACCTCAAAAAGGGTAAGTAAAAAAGTATGTGGGAAGGACCTCCAAGGGTGGAACACTGGGAGGTGGGAGAGGTGAATTTGGCCTGAAATGCCACTTTCCCCTGAAGAAGTTTCAATCCACGAAAATTGTGGAGATCTGCAGAGGCGCCTGAAGAAGCAAGGGAACTTCAAGGATAGAACTATATTCCTCGAAAGCATACATAAAACACAGTCTACTGGTTTTGTGGTGCTATGCTGGCCCATAGATGTGTGTAGCCTATTGCTTTAGGGTGTAGACCCCAAAGCTCAATCGTGTGTGTGTGTGTATATATATATATGGCACAGCACAGTGAAAGAGAAATGTGGAAGCACTTCTCTTATGGCAGAGCCGGTCAGAGGGACATTTTTCCAATCTCCCCGCTGGCACACAGAGTGATAATGCTAATGTTCACCGGGCTATTAGGGTGTGCTCAGGCACACCAGCACACCCTGTGCACATGCCTATGTGCTGCCCATTTTCTTAGGGAGGTGTGTTGAAACACTTTCAGGCTGCTTCTTCGTGTGCTTCTCTGGGGCTCTTACTATGAGGGTTCTTATTAAGAGCGCCAGAGAAGCCTGATGCACACGTTCCCTCAGGTATTTCCTACCTCCAGGGGTGCCTTTGCAGATCCCCACAATTTTTAGGGCTTGTTTCCTCTTACATAGCATCAGGATCTGATGTATATTCAGCACAAGACTGCTTGATGAAAATCCCAGATGAACATTGAATGTGATCTTCTGCTCAGAGGAAGTTAAATTCTACACTTTCCTTTCTGGTTGCTTGACCCCTACTAGGGCGTCCTGAAGCCCCCCAGATGTGAGTGTCCATTCTCCATGTGTTGAAGCTTCCCTTTATTCTACCTTCCCCTTATGCAACTACCAGTTATTGATTAAACGAGTCGTGGTGAGTGGATCCTCCACGGGAAAAGGTTTAGGATTCATGACCATAAGTCCTTAAGACACATGACAAGCCTTCAGCTGATTCCGCCAACCCATACCTGTAGCATCAGATATGGCTATGCCTTTAAAGTGGATCTGAACTCAAAAAGTGAAGATTTGACATATTAAAGGAAACTTCTAGACAACTGAATTTCTTTCTTACCTGTAACCTCACAGGGATTACCACCCGATCACTCTCCATTCCTCACTGCAGGACCCACCTCTCAAGGATTAGGGACCCTACTTCACTCATTAGAGTGGGCAATGTCTTGCTGGACCTTCAGGGATTTGATCCTCCTTGTTGGGGTCCACTGCCCTTGAAGTGTATAGCACTCTGCTGGAAACTCCTTGTCAATTGTTACTGCGTAGGATTCTGTGCACACAAGGTCCAGCACCAACTGGTTAAATTGCAGGCAATCCCCTCATCCTCTTCCATCAATGCGGGGTCAGGGTACCATTCATCTGAGCATTTAAAGACAGGGCCATCTTATTGCATTGTGTTTACTATGCTTCACTTTACGAATGAACCGGAACCTCTGCCTCTTGTTCATTCGTCTGCAGTGCAGCTGAGGCTGCAGAAAGGAACTGGGGAATGTGTTTCCTCGTTCTCTTTCTCTGTGAAACTTCAGGGGTCTAGACCCCTGATATCTCACCAAATACCCCCCAACAGTAGTGTGAAAACATTTTTAAAAATTATTTTAAAAAATTGTAGAAAAAGTAAAATTTCTAACCAGACTAAAAAGCCATCCGTTTCTGATCCGTTTACATCCATTCTACTCTGTTTTCACAGATCTGGACATACCCTTGTACGTTAAAAAAATGGATTATAACGGACACGTATGTAAACAGATAGTAAATGAATGATCATCTGTTCGCATCTACTGGTCCATAGAAATACATTGCTGTCCGTTTTTCATAGATCAACGGATGGATGAAAAATGGACAAACGGTCCGCCCGTGTGAAAAAAGCCCAACAACATCAAACAAATATAAACAAACTGTATAGTGCTTAATTATCAATTATCAACCTTATAGACGCTATTACTATAATAAACATGCTGCCAAGTGTCTATGAATCTGATAAAATGAAACAATTATTTATCATGTGAAAAAATCTCTCTTGAAAACTGACTTCATCAGGGTGACATGTCTGATGAAGTCACATGACCTGATGAAGTCAGGTGACCCTGTGATGAAACGTGCAGGGGGCAAGGCTTATTTGGATGACATCATCGCGCATGGTGTGCCGAGGAGGAACAGTATCTACAATATGTATACAAACCGATGTGAACTACAGGCGAACTTTACAAATACTGATGCAGATGTTTGCACCTCTTAATGTGAGTTTTATTCTGTGGGAGTGTGGAAATTAAATCTGATAAAAGGTGAAGCACTACGCAGTGTTTTACTTTTATATGTTGCTAAGTGGAGATAAAGAGAGCGAGAGACAGACACATATGAGGTCATCTTAAAGGCAAAGCGGTGTTGAAATCTTCAGAGATCCTGGTGCCACTTACCAGTATGCAAGGTGGTGTCCAGTCTGGAAAGATTGCCGATGGTAGAATAAACTTTTAAAATAAAGGGCCAGTTTACTGCCCATCAAACTTTAGGGGGCCGGAATGTGGCCAGTGGAAGTAGAAAATGCCCTGGCATGGGTGGGTGTAAACTGGCCTGGTGGTCAGTGGGAGTAAAAAAAAATTCCCTATTGCTGGTATTGGTGGAGGTATAGTGCCCCATTATTGGTGTTGATGGGAGGTACAGTGCCCCATTGTTGGTGTCATTGGAAGGAATAGTGCCCCAGCATTGGTGTCCATGAGAGGTATAGTGTCCCATCATTGGTGTTGATGGGAGGTATAGTGCCCCATCATTGGTGTCGATGGGAGGTATAGTGCCCTATTACTGGTGTCGATGGGAGGTATAATGCCCATTGTTGGTGTCATTGGGAGGAAAAGTGCCCCATCATTGGTGTCCATGGGAGGTATAGTGTCCTATCATTGGTGTCCATGGGAGGTATAGTGTCCCATTGTTGGTGTCATTGGGAGGAAAAGTGCCCCTTCATTGGTGTCCATGGGAGGAATAGTGCCCCACCATTGGTGTCCATGGAAGTCATAGTACCCCATTGTTGGTGTCAGTGGGAGGAATAGTGCCCCATTGTTGGTATCAGTGGGAGGAAAAGTGCCCTATCATTGGTGTCCATGGGAGGAATAGTGCCCCATCATTGGTGTCCATGGAAGGTATAGTACCCCATTGTTGGTGTCAGTGGGAGGAATAGTGCCCCATAATTGGTGCCAGTGGAAAAATGAGTTTCCTATCTCTAGTGTCAGTGGAAGGAATAGTGTCCCTTCATTGGGGTCAGTGGCTGGAATACTGCCTCACATCAGTGGAAGGTATAGTGCCCCAAAGGCAAGAAAAGGGCAACATTCAGCCCACAGGACACAGTTTGGAGACCCCTGGCATATAGCATAAATGTCCCAATTAAAGGGGACATACACTTAATTTTACTTTGCATATACAGTATATATTTAGGTCAATTGCATCAGGTGAGAGTACCTCTGATGGAAGGGAAGCACTGAGTTGTGGAACTGTGTTGTGCATCTGAGTGGTGAAAAATTAAAGAGACACACAGAAAGTTATCAAGAGAGACGTTTTCAAACGTGAAATAATTTTTAAATGTATTTTTAGATTCATAAACACAGGGTGGCATATTATTAATAATAATAATAATAATAATAATAATAATAATAACAACACAATCATAAATTATTAAGGTTATAGGGTGCACCATATATTACAATTTAGCTCTTGGATTTACACTTTAAATGACCAAATGACTTCAAAAGCAATTACATTATTATTATTATTATTATTTTTTAATAAACATTTTTTTCCTTTAATTCCTATTTAAAAAAATGTTTATTGTTTATTAAACATACACAGCCACAATGGGGATGCTTACAAGCAACGGAAACACAATTATGTCTCCAGTTCATCTTTTAGCATTAAATACAACATTAATTACTACTGATGACAGTTGCCCAGGGAACAGTATTTTAACCTCTTTGCTCCCCAGAGAACCATTGGCAAATAACAAGAGTAACACCCCTCTAAGACAGAGCAGTTTATTATGTGAAATTGGATGTAATCTGTCCAGCGCCGGGAGGCAGGGCCTAGCAATGTGTTCCAGGGAACATTACAGCTGAAGTGGCTAAGAGAATTATGGGCTTTGCTGGAGGCCAAAAAAAGAGAATAGACTGGATTGCAGCGTTAAATCCCCCGACTGAGTGACATTAATGAGGGGAAAAACAAAAATGTATTTCAAACATAAAGCAAGGAAAACACGCACACACACAAAAAGACACATAACAAAGTTTTAAAAAAAATAGTAAACTTAAGCAAAAAAGAAATTGAAAAAAAGTTCAAAATTGTATTTCAGACATTAAGTAGAAAAAAAACCCCAAAAAAACAAACAGAAAAAAACAGCGAAGTTCAAAAATAGTTTTTCAAACATAAAGGGAAAAAAACCCAAAAACAAAAAAAAAAACCCATAAGAAACAAAGACAGACGGAAACTTAAAAAAAAGCACATTGAGATTCTTCAAAAAGTATATCTAAAGTAACTTCCTAGCACCAACATGGCAGCAGATATATACAGTATATATATATGTGTGTGTGTGTGTATATATATATATGTGTGTGTGTGTGTATATATATATATATGTGTGTGTGTGTATATATATATATATGTGTGTGTGTATATATATGTGTGTGTGTATATATATATATGTGTGTGTGTGTGTATATATATATGTGTGTGTGTGTGTGTATATATATGTGTGTGTGTGTGTGTGTATATATATATATGTGTGTGTGTGTATATATATATATGTGTGTGTGTGTGTGTATATATATATGTGTGTGTGTGTGTATATATATATGTGTGTGTGTGTGTATATATATATATGTGTGTGTGTGTATATATATATATATTATAATGTGTATATATATATATATATATATATATATATATATATATATGTATGTATTATAATATATATATATATATATATATATATATATATATGGTAGTACACTGCCATGGACTGGTAAAAGTAAAGGAAAATTACAATAAATATTTGATACAGTTTTCTGGGGGTGCCAACATGACAGCATACTACCACCTACTGTATATGCTGCCATGGATTGGTGCAAGGAAAGGAAAATTAAGGTAAGCATTTCATAATTTTTTTCCTTTTTATTCTTGGTTCAGTTTTGGATAGAGTAGGGAAAGATTAAATCTAGTGTTTTTTTTGTTTTTTTGCTGTCTATGTCCCATGGGGAGAATTTACTTCCTGTCCTGTAGATACCATAGAAATTGAGGAAAACTTTCCAAAGTAACAAACAACATCTCTTCGTTGTCACTGGAATGAGATTTCCCTACTGATTCTATTCCGGACAGAAGTCAACATTTTGGATTCCTTTTTTTTTTCATACCCGACGTGATGGTAAGTAGAATAAGAGGGTAATTCCTGCCACCAATAAAACCCTGAGGTTCTAACCCTTCCAAGCCCGATCAAAAATGGAAAGAAAAAGTTGTGTCTTACATACCAATGTATGTCAATGTGTAGGAGTGCCTAAGAACAAACAATGAAAGATGGAATAATCTCATTTTGGTTTTTTTTACATATCATGGAATGTTTTTTGGGGAACTCCTTGAAGATCTAAATCGTGACAAGAAAGCCTCTTTATTTTAAATTGGACAACTGAAAATGATATGACCAAGATGATGCGAAATAAAATGATATGGCTGCATCCAAATTAAATTTTAGGGCTTTGGAATTAAACTTTCTGGCACTTTTTGTTTACATTTTAAAATCAGTATTTTTTTTTTGCTAGAAAATATCTTGAGCCCCGAAACATTATATACTTTTTTTACGCAGAGGCCCTAGAGAATAAATTGGTTGTTTTTGCATTTTTTTTAATGTCATGCGATACTTGCGCAGCGGTTTTTCAAATGCAGTTTTTTGGGAAAAAATATACTTTTTTCAATTTTATTGCAAAAAAAACAAAAAAACAATACATACCCAATGTTTTTTGTTAAAATATCATGGAAAGTTTTTTGGGGAACATGAGGATCTAAATCATGTGATAACAAAGCATCTTTATTTTAAATTTGAAAACTGAAAATGATATGACCAAGATGATGCGAAATAAAATGATATGGCTCCATTCAAATTCAATTTTAGGGCTTTGGAATTAAACCTCAGCTCCAAGACATTTCTGGCACTTTTTATTTACATTTTAAAATCAGTATTTTTTTTTTGCTAGAAAATATCTTGAACCCCCAAACATTATATACTTTTTTTACGCAGAGGCCCTAGAGAATAAATTGGTGGTTTTTACTTTTTTTTTTTAATGTCATGCGGTATTTGCGCAGCAGTTTTTCAAATGCAGTTTTTGAGGATAAAATATACTTTTTTTCAATTTTATTTTTGTACAATATAAAAGATGCTGTTTTGCTGAATAAATAGATACCAAACATGTTATGCTTTAAAACTGCGCACGTTCCTGCGATGGTGACAAACGGCGTAAATTTTACTATTCAGCCCTGGTTCACACTGATGTGGTATAGAATTCACAATGTTTTCTGAGCGAATTCCGCACTGCATGAGAATCGCACCCCATTCATGCGAACCACTGCGGGTGTGTATGTTAAGTTAACAACACCCCGAGAGTGGTCTGCAAAACGCGGTGCGATGTGCAGAATCGGATCACATAGGTGTGAATACCCATGCGATCCGATTCTAGTGTGGACAAAAAAAAAGGGTCCTGCACGTTTTTGGTGCGGTGCGATTAGAGTCATACAAAATGTACGGCTCCGATCACACTGCACACATATCGCATGTGATTGGCACAGGAATGCAGTGCGGTTCCTGCGCGAGTCACATGCGATATACCGCACCACATACAGTGGGGCAAAAAAGTATTTAGTCAGCCACCAATTGTGCAAGTTCTCCCACTTAAAAAGATGAGAGAGGCCTGTAATTGGCATCATAGGGAGACCTCAACTATGAGAGACAAAATGAGAAAACAAATCCAGACAATCACATTGGCTGATTTGGAAAGAAGGTATTTGCAAATTATGGTGGAAAATAAGTATTTGGTCAATATGAAAAGTTCATCTCAATACTTTGTTATATATCCTTTGTTGGCAATGACAGAGGTCAGACGTTTCCTGTAAGTCTTCCCAAGGTTGGCACACACTGTTGCTGGTATGTTGGCCCATCCTCCATGCAGATCTCCTCTAGAGCAGTGATGTTTTGGGGCTGTCGCTGGGCAACACGGACTTTCAACTCCCTCCAAAGGTTTTCTATGGAGTTGAGATCTGGAGACTGGCTAGGCCACTCCAGGACCTTGAACTGCTTCTTACGAAGCCACTCCTTTGTTGCCCGGGCGGTATGTTTGGGATGATTGTCATGTTGGAAGACCCAGCCACGTTTCATCTTCAATGCCCTTGCTGATGGAAGGAGGTTTGCACTCAAAATCTCACGATACATGGCCCCATTCATTCTTTCCTGTACATGGATCAGTTGTCCTGGTCCCTTTGCAGAGAAACAGCCCCAAAGCATGATGTTGCCACCCCCATGCTTCACAGTAGGTATGGTGTTCTTTGGATGCAACTCAGCATTCTCTCTCCTCCAAACACGACGAGTTGTGTTTCTACCAAACAGTTCTATTTTGGTTTCATCTGACCATATGACATTCTCCCAATCCTCTTCTGGATCATCCAAATGCTCTGTAGCAAACCTCAAACGGGCCTGGACATGTACTGGCTTAAGCAGGAGGACACGTCTGGCACTGCAGGATCTGAGTCCCTGGCGGCGTAGTGTGTTACTGATGGTAGCCTTTGTTACGTTGGTCCCAGCTCTCTGCAGGTCATTCACTAGGTCCCCCCGTGTGGTCCTGGGATTTTTACTCACCATTCTTGTGATCATTTTGACCTCACGGGGAGATCTTGCATGGAGCCCCAGATCGAGGGAGATTATCAGTGGTCTTGTATGTCTTCCATTTTCTAATTATTGCTCCCACAGTTGATTTGTTCACACCAAGCTGCTTGCCTATTGCAGATTCAGTCTTCCCAGCCTGGTGCAGGTCTACAATTTTGTTTCTGGTGTCCTTCGACAGCTCTTTGGTCTTCACCATAGTGGAGTTTGGAGTGTGACTGTTTGAGGTTGTGGACAGGTGTCTTTTATACTGATAACAAGTTCAAACAGGTGCCATTGATACAGGTAATGAGTGCAGGACAGAGGAGCCTCTTAAAGAAGAAGGTACAGGTCTGTGAGAGCCAGAAATCTTGTTTGTTTGTAGGTGACCAAATACTTATTTTCCACCATAATTTGCAAATAAATTCTTTCCAAATCAGCCAATGTGATTGTCTGGATTTGTTTTCTCATTTTGTCTCTCATAGTTGAGGTCTACCTATGATGCCAATTACAGGCCTCTCTCATCTTTCTAAGTGGGAGAACTTGCACAATTGGTGGCTGACTAAATACTTTTTTGCCCCACTGTATGTGAACCCGGGCTCATAGGAGATGTTTTAAAAGCCTTTACAAGTTACCACTTTAGACTTACAGAGAGGTCTGGTGCTAGAATTACTGCCCGTGATCTGACATGTGTGGGATGATCGCTGTTAATGTGGAACCGACACGTGTGTTCGCCTTTGTGCGCGGGGCACTTTCATTTTGTTTTGTTTTTTAATTATTAACTTTTTTTCACTCTTTCACTTTAAATATTTTTTTTGGTCACTTTTATAGCTGTCACAAGAAATGTTTAATTCCCCTGCGACAGCAATAGACACGTGACAGGTACTTTTATGAAGGGATCTGGGGGTCTATGAGACCCCAAATCTCACCTGAAAGCATTTAAAACACCAAGATCTGTGTTTTTGAATACTTTCAGATTTGTAAAAAAAGCAGGGAAAGTTTCTGAGTAAACCATATGCTTCCGGTTTAGTCCTCTTGCACACGGCACATTTTTACAGCGGCTGTTTTTGGCTTTTGGCATTTTTTTCTACAGCCAGTAAACCCCCAACATGTTATCCTATGTGTCCATCCCCGGCATGTTATCCTACGTGTCCATCCCCGGCATGTTATCCTACGTGTCCATCCCCGGCGTGTTATCCTATGTGTCCATCCCCGGCGTGTTATCCTACGTGTCCATCCCCGGCATGTTATCCTACGTGTCCATCCCCGGCGTGTTATCCTACGTGTCCATCCCCGGCGTGTTATCCTACGTGTCCATCCCCGGCGTGTTATCCTACGTGTCCATCCCCGGCATGTTATCCTACGTGTCCATCCCCGGCATGTTATCCTACGTGTCCATCCCCGGCATGTTATCCTACGTGTCCATCCCCGGCATGTTATCCTACGTGTCCATCCCCAGCATGTTATCCTACGTGTCCATCCCCGGCATGTTATCCTACGTGTCCATCCCCGGCTTGTTATCCTATGTGTCCATCCCCGGCATGTTATCCTACGTGTCCATCCCCGGCATGTTATCCTACGTGTCCATCCCCGGCATGTTATCCTACGTGTCCATCCCCGGCATGTTATCCTATGTGTCCATCCCCGGCATGTTATCCTACGTGTCCATCCCCGGCATGTTATCCTATGTGTCCATCCCCGGCATGTTATCCTATGTGTCCATCCCCGGCATGTTATCCTACGTGTCCATCCCCGGCATGTTATCCTATGTGTCCATCCCCGGCATGTTATCCTACGTGTCCATCCCCGGCATGTTATCCTATGTGTCCATCCCCGGCATGTTATCCTACGTGTCCATCCCCGGCATGTTATCCTATGTGTCCATCCCCGGCATGTTATCCTATGTGTCCATCCCCGGCATGTTATCCTATGTGTCCATGCACACATAGACTGGAATCAACGTTTTTTGGCTCGGATGTTTTTTGGCTGGAAAAAAAACCTGGGGCTAGTGGGTTTCTAGAGGAGTTTTTTAGGTGTAAAAACGCTCTAATGCTGAAAAATGCAGCAAAATGCGGTAAAACACCGTAAATTGGCTTTTTTTTTACTTTTTTGACCCCAAAAAAATTTGGGGGGTTAAAAAATGCTAAAAAACGCAAACGCGGAAAAACACGGGAAAATGTGTCAAAACACGAATGCAAAAACGCTAAAAAAAATGCTGAAAAACTTATGTCTTTACCCGGCTAACGTTACCAGCGTTATCCAGACATGGAGCCTTACAATGAAAGAGAGCTGATCAAAGCCGATTCTAGCTATGGCCAGCCGGCGGATGCACTGGCTGGTTGCTCGGGTCTTCTAGTGGAACGGGTGTAGTAGACAGTGGTGTAGTGGGGGGGCATTCCCTCCCGCTGCTTGTGCAGGCATTGAGCGGCTTGTACAAGAGAGCTGACCGCCGGTACCAGGGTGTTGCCTGCAGCCAGGGCTGTAGATAAGTGAGTACCAGCAGTCCTCCTGTAGGGGGTCCAGGTAGCTGGGTGAATCAGATGTAGGCAGGGAGGGTGATTGGAACAGTGGAGGGGCGATTACTGGAACTGATCCCCTGTATGGCTCTTTCTGCAGCAGCTGAAAGCTGACTTCTTCTCCACTTCCTCCCGTCGGCTTTCAGCTGCTGCAGAGAGCCATACAGGGGATCAGTTCCAGAAATTGCCCCGCATCACCCTCCTTATGCACCCTTTGTTTCCCCCTGCTGCCCTGGCCCCCCACCCCCACAGTGCTGCCGGCTACCCTCCTTTCCTTCCCACTGGCAGCTGCTGGCACTAGGACAATAGGATCCTTCTGGATGGAGAGAGGGGGTGTCAGGACAGGAACGCTGGAATGGGCAGGCAGGCCTATGGTACGGTCACGCTGCGACTGACGACAGCCACTACCCACAGACCGGAGTCCCTCAGGGCGCGGAGTCTAAGCCCCAGGCTACCCTTCACCAGGGCCCCTGATGGTGGGGATGGACTTGACGCAGCCTGAGACCAGGTCGTGGCCCCCGAGTGAACCCAGCTGCGATAACGACTGCCACCAATGGCGTACAGCTGGTGGGAGCTAAATGGGAACACGAGTAGAGTAGTCAGACAAGCCGGGTCAATAACAACGGAGCAGACAGTACTAGACGGTAGGCAAAGAATACTCAGGTCACGGGCCGGGTTCAGCAACGGGAGGTCAGGTAAAGGGTTAACACAGAGAGTAGTCTTGTCAAAGCAGAGTCGGTTACCAGGAGAGCAATGGGAACAACACAAGAGCTTGCAACAGGGCAACATACAGGACACAAGTGCAGAGCACACTTGCAGACAGCAGGTTTAAATGTGCTCAACCACACCCTTCTGAGGAGGAGCCGCAGAAGCCTGAAGGCATAAAGGTTCCCATCATGCTTTGCAGAAAACCAAGATGGATGCCAGCTCATGGAGATGCACAAGCTCTGAAGAAAGGTAGGACCTTGACAGGGGGGAAGGTTCCAATAATTATGTCACATTTACCAGCCCCTTCCTTTCCTGAATGAACACAATGAGTGATCAGTACTTACCACTCACTGTGTTCAATCATAACTGAGGTATAGTAAACTGTGTTTTTGTTTGGGGGGGAGGGGGTCCCTGTCAGGTTGGCTGTACAGAGCCCCATGGTTTCTAACACCAGGTCTGCCTGCAGTTACTGGTATCACTCTTATACGACCACCAAAAGTCCAGGAACGTATGGGTACATCTCTGGTCCAGAAGTGGTTACAGTAGACCTTCACAGCAAAATACCTTTATCTGCATCGCAACCCTCAGCAAACGCAAGTGCTGACCTTTTGTTTTTTAAATTTCCCCCCTTGCCCCTGGAGGTGCACCATCAGACGGCAGGCTGCAAGAACCCGGAGGAGACAACCGGCCCCCAGTGCAGTAAGGCATGGGTGGTCAACCTGTGGCCCTCCAGCTGCTGAAGATTTACAAGTCCCTTGAGGCATTGCATGCCACTGACAGTTACAAGCATGACTCCCAAAGGCAGAGGCATGATGGGACTTGCAGTTCCGCAACTGAAAGGAAAGAAGATGGCAGTGTGGGACCCAGTGGATTATTGCAGGACAGCACTGGATTCACTAGACACTAGTGCATTTTATATCTGCCTAGCAACAAGAAAAATACAAAAAATTACCCCCCCCCCCCGCAAAATGAATCAAAAAAGCAAAAAATCCGAAGAATATATATTTTAAAAAGTATATTTTTAAAAGTATTTTTTTTTTCAAATATATTCTTCAGAATTTTTTTAGCATATAAAAAAAGTCATTTTAACATATATTTCTACATATATTTGTAAATGCATTCCAAAAATGTAGATTTGTATTTTTAAAGACATACAGTATATTTGAAATGTATTTTTAAAAATATTTTTCATATATTTTGTAATAAAATTTCAACATTTCAACATGCAGTATATATATATATATACATTCAGTCGTATCCGACCCTTGGCGATTAGATGGACCGTCACTCGTAAGCGACTTTTTCCATGAATTCTCTAAGCAATTATATATACAGTAATACCTCGGTTTAAGAACACCTCGGTTAAAGTAATTTTCGGTTTACAAATGAAAAGCCACTGAAAATAATGCCTCAGTTTACAAATTTTGTATGAATTTTTTCGCAATACAAAGTGTATGTCGGTGCTGATTTTTAAATGCAATTGCTGGCTCTTTTTTTTTTTTTCACTATAGCTCACAGAATTAGCTGTCACTTTCCCCAAAGTTAACGGAAGTGTTGTTTCTTTTAAGAAACTAAAAAGAAACATTGTTTGCCCCCCCCCCTTTCCTGACCTTCCAGGCTGCATGCTCTGAAAAGGGTGTGGTATGGATTTTGGGGAGGACCCCCATGCCATTTTTTTTAAATTTTAGCGTGGGAGTTCCCCTCAAAATCCATACCAGACACGAAGGGCTTGGTATGGATGGGAAGGAGGACCCCACGCAGTTTTTTAAATAATTTTTTTAATTGCAGGCAATTCTTTTACATTCAGCTGTCAGTGGGGAACCCCGCTGACAGCTGAAATATTAACACATGGTTGTCACTACTAAAATGCCGCATGACTTGATAAAATAACTCATGCGGTATTTATTAGTGTTTACTTTTTTCTGATCTCCGGAACGGATTAATTGGTTTTCAATGCATTCCTATGGGAAACGGCATTTCGGTTTAAGAATTTTTCACTATAACAGAAGTCCAGCAGAATTATTATTATTATACAGTATTTATAAAGTGCCGATAGTTCGCTCAGCGCTGTACATTACAAAGGGGAACAGAACATGTGACAGAACAATACCAATACAATGCAAAGAATGAATTAAATTCTTAAACCGAGGTATTACTGTATATTTATTCAATATTTATTGATATATATTGAATACGGCCAAAATTGTAGCATTTCAAATATATGTCAATATATTTGGGAGGAATATTTTTAAAATATATTTCAAATATATTTTTTTTCCATGTGGGTCATGCATAGGGTAACATATTGAAACGAAGGGGCTGCCCTACATACGATGCGTGGAAAATGCTTGATCGCACCTGTAAACAATTTTATGGGAACCTATTTAGACACAGGAAGGGATTGTGAACTTTGCATTGGGTACTATTAAAGGCGCGCGCAGTACATACTTAGGTCGACTGACAAAGTAACGATCGTCTGAGATCCGTATTGAGCTTTTAAGACTGTATACACAGCAAAAAAATGTTCAACTTGTCCAACTCGAACTCGCAGCGGAGAGGACGTTGTAAATTGTAAACGACTGAAAAAAATAATGCTGGAGACACCCGACCGCGGACATTAATTTCACCCCGAAAGATGTCACCGAGTTTGTCCTCGCTGTTCATACAGATGCGGAAAAGGTCAGCGTTGTCTGAAAATAAATGTAACAGCGTTTTTCCATACCTTAATTAAATGCCAAAATTTATCTATATTAACTGCAAAACGGTGAAATTTATTGATCCGCACCGACGCAAGCCCGGTGACAAATGGCCACAGCAATTTCCATAACGCCATACACATGTTAAAGTTTGTCACGGGGAAAAATAGTCTGTTAACATTAAATTTGAAATGAAAGGGATATTTTGTAATAGCCGCTGATGCCCTGGAGCAATGTATTTGGGTGAATTTTTTATTCACCCCTCCCCACCCTCCCTTCCATTCCTCTGTGTGGTTTGCCTGTCTTCAAACTGTCTGTGTCTACAGATGGGGTCTCTGACAGTTCAGCAGCTGTTCCCCTAATTGACCATTAAGTGTTCAATTGATTTCTTGATTCACAATACATGTGTCTTTCAAGCAGCTCTGTGGCGTCAAGCTGTACCCAAATACTTGGTGGGATGACAGCTAAAAGCTCAAAGGGTAATTCAAGATTAGATATTTAAAAAAAAAAACTTAAAAAAATTTTCTTTTAAATATCTAACCAAAAAAAAAAAAAAAGGAACTCTGTTGATGCTAACACGCTATTTTATCCGTTCCAGTCGTCCGATGTAGCTCCCCTTGCCATTTAAATGACGCCCACTTCCTGTGAGCATAGGGTGTCAAGGACCCGCCCCCAGGATGCATGTCATCAATTGTCCCTGGACCCATAGGAGAATTAAAGTGACACTAAACTTTGGTTTAGAAAAATTTTTTTTTCAAGTATGTATTCGTAACTAAAAAAAAAGTCCCTTCTATTGCTCTTAGCCTCCTCCAAATCTCTTCCTGTTAGAGGGTGGCTACATTTGTTCTCCATGGTCCCACTGTATGTAGGAATGTAGCCACCCTCTCTTGCTTGATCCCAAAAATGACTGTAGACTATGGCCACTTTAAGTCATTAGGAGAACGTGTTCTCTAGTTTGCAGCATTCTTGACCTGCCCACCACCATGGACCGGCGAGGAGAAGGAGGACCCCATGCCACCCAAACCGTCCGCTCCTCACAAGACCTCCTGCTCTCTAGCTCCCTTGTCTCCTCCTCCCATGTTCGTCTCCAGGACTTTTGCAGAGCTTTCCCCATCCTCTGGAACTCTCTACTCCAATTTATCAGACTATCGCCTACTCTGCTCACTTTTAGGTGATCTCTGAAAACCGATCTCTTCAGGGAAGCCTATCCTACCCTCAATAATGGGATCTTCTACTCCTCCTACCAGTCCATCCCCCACAGTTACTACCTTTTCTACCACTAGCCCCTCCCTCCTAGATTGTAAGCTCCTAGGATCAGGGCCCTCCTATCCCTCTTGTATTGAACTGTATTGTTGCTGTATTGTCTCCCATTATATTGTAAAGCGCTGAGCAAACTGTTGGCGCCATATAAATCCTGTATAATAATAATAATAATATAAATCCTGTATAATAATAATAATAATGCTTCATAGCAATGGGCTAAAGAAACCTGCAAAAATGTATACAAAATTTTTCTGCAAAAATTGCATACAAAGGTTTAGGGCCTATTCACACTTTAGCTTCTGGTGTGTTGTATTCATTTTAAATTGGCCTGACAACACACCGGGAAGGGCAAAAAACTGGACAGCAACTTTTTTTGCCAACCCAACCCAGCACAATGCATGGTTGAGCGTTGCCATTCATGGTGGTGCGCTTCAAATTGTTGGTTTTCCTCCATTATGACATTACAAATTAGATCTCATTCTCCTTACACTAGCATAGCTCCTGCCCTGGTGTTCTCGGGAATACTCGGGAACACCAGAGGGGCTTTTAGAATTACATTTATTGACCAATTAGATGGCTGTCCAGAGAGGTCAAGCGGTTGGAGCTGACCCATTGTATGCCGACTTGGAGAGAGGCCAGGAAAAAATATCATGGGAAGTAACTCAAAAACCATTATCTTTAACCTTACCCCCCCTCCCCCCAGCTTCCAATGCTCTTTCCCATGGTTCTCAACTGTTCCTCATTAGCTGTTCCTCTTTTTGGTAATTTCGCTTATTATGACTAATACATAAGAATGCACCCAAAGCCTGGTATAGTGATGGTTTTACCTTACATAGTTACATAGTTAGTCTGGCTGAAAAAAGAAAAAGTTATAATCCTATGCCCAGTTGATCCAGAGGAAGGCAAAAAAACCCAGCAAAGCATGATCCAATTTGCTCCTGCAGGGAAAAAAAATTCCTTCCTGATCCCCCGAGAGGCAATTGGATATTCCCTGGATCAACTTTACCTATAAATGTTATATCCAGTTATATTCTGTGTATCCAAGAAAGAATCCAGGACTTTCCTACAGCAATCCACTGAGCTGGCCAGAACCAACTCTTGAGGGATTCTATTCCACATTCTCACAGCTCTCACTGTGAAGAAACCTTTCCGTGTTTGGAGATTAAATTTCTTTTCCTTCAGACGTAAAGAGCGCCCCCTCTGTGATGACCTCAGGGTGAAGAACTCCACAGAGTTCACTATACAGTGAAGGAAATGTGTATTTTCTCCCCGGCTGGTTCTGAATGTTTGCCCACTCACAAAGAAATGATCAGTCTAAAAATCGAATGTTCGGTGTATTGTAACACTGAGAGACAGAATAGCAACAAAAAATCCAAAAGAAATGTTTGACTGATTTGCATGTACATGAGGGAAATGAGTATTTGATCCCCTATCATTCAGCAGATTTCTGGCTACCAGGTGTCTTTCATACTGGTAACAAGCCAAGATTAGAAGAAGTCTCCTAAAGGGAGTGCTGCTAATCTCATTTTGTTACCTGTATAAAAGACACCTGTCCACAGGAGCTATCAAACAATCAGATTCCAAGCTCTCCACCATGGCAAAGACCAAAGAGCTGTCCAAGGATGTCAGGGACATGATTGTAGACCTACACAAGGCTGGACTGGGCTACAAAACTATCACCAAGCAGCTTGGTGAGAAGGTGACAACAGTTGGTGCAATCATTCGCAAATGGAAGAAACACAAAACAGTTTTCAGTCTCCCCAGGTCTGGTGCACCATGCAAGATCTCACCTCGTGGAGTGTCAATGACCATGAGAACAGTGAGGAATCATCCCAGAACTACACGTGAGGATCTTATCAATGATCTCCAGGCAGCTGGGACCACAGTCACCAAGAAAACAATTGGTAACACACTACGCCGACAAGGACTGAAATCCTGCAATGCCCGCAAAGTCCCTCTGCCCAAGAAAGCACATGTCCAGGCCCGTCTGAAGTTCGCCACTGAACATCTGAATGATGCAGAGGAGGACTGGCGGAAAGTGTTGTGGTCAGATGAGACCAAAATTGTACTCTTTGGCATCAACTCAACTCGCCGTGTTTGGAGGAGCAGGAATGCTGCCTATGACCCCAAGAACACCACCCCAACTGTGAAACATAGTGGTGGAAACATTCTGCTTTGGGGTGTTTTTCTGCTAAGGGGACAGGACAACTACACCACATCAAAGGGATGATGGACGGGGCAATGTACCATCAAATCTTGGGTGAGAACCTTCTTCCCTCAGCCAGGACATTGAAAATGGGTCGTGGATGGGTGTTCCAGCATGACAATGACCCAAAACACATGGCCAAGGCAACAAAGGAGTGGCTCAAGAAGAAGCACATTAAGGTCCTGGAGTGGCCTAGCCAGTCTCCAGACCTTAATCCGATTGAAAATCTGTGGAGGGAGCTGAATATTTGAGTTGCCAAACATCAGCCACCAAACCTTAATGACTTGGAGAGGATCTGCCAAGAGGAGTGGGCCAAAATCCCTCCTGAGATGTGTGCAAACCTGGGGGCCAACTACAGGAAACGTCTGACCTCTGTGATTGCCAACAAGGGATTTGCCACTAAGTACTAAGTCATGTTTTGTGAAGGGGATCAAATACTTATTTCCCTCATGAACATGCAAATCAGTCATCATTTGTTAGACATGCATTTCTTTTAAATTTTTTGTTGCTATTCTATCTCTCAGTGTTACAATACATCTACCATTCGATTTTTAGATCGATCATTTCTTTGTGAGTTTGCAAACATTCAAAATCAGCTGGGGATCAAATACTTATTTCCTTCACTATATTAAACACTGATGTATTTATACATGGAGATCATATCCCCCCTTATGTATTATACACGGAGATCATATCCCCTCTTATGTATTATACATGGAGATCATATCCCCCCTTATGTATTATACATGGGGATCATATCCCCCCCTTATGTATTATACATGGAGATCATATCCCCCTTATGTATTATACATGGAGATCATATCCCCCTTATGTATTTATACATGGAGATCATATCCCCCCTTATGTATTATACATGGAGATCATATCCCCCCTTATGTATTATACATGGAGATCATATCCCCCCTTATGTATTATACATGGTGATCATATCCCCCTTATGTATTATACATGGAGATCATATCCCCCTTATGTATTATACATGGAGATCATATCCCCCCTTATGTATTATACATGGAGATCATATCCCCCCTTATGTATTATACATGGTGATCATATCCCCCTTATGTATTATACATGGAGATCATATCCCCCTTATGTATTATACATGGAGATCATATCCCCCTTATGTATTATACATGGTGATCATATCCCCCTTATGTATTATACATGGAGATCATATCCCCCTTATGTATTATACATGGAGATCATATCCCCCTTATGTATTATACATGGAGATCATATCCCCCCTTATGTATTATACATGGAGATCATATCCCCCTTATGTATTATACATGGAGATCATATCCCCCTTATGTATTATACATGGTGATCATATCCCCCTTATGTATTATACATGGAGATCATATCCCCCTTATGTATTATACATGGAGATCATATCCCCCTTATGTATTATACATGGAGATCATATCCCCCCCTTATGTATTATACATGGAGATCATATCCCCCCCTTATGTATTATACATGGAGATCATATCCCCCCCTTATGTATTATACATGGTGATCATATCCCCCTTATGTATTATACATGGAGATAATATCCCCCCTTATGTATTATACATGGAGATCATATCCCCCCTTATGTATTATACATGGAGATCATATCCCCCCTTATGTATTATACATGGAGATCATATCCCCCTTATGTATTATACATGGAGATCATATCACCCTTATGTATTATACATGGAGATCATATCCCCCCCTTATGTATTATACATGGAGATCATATCCCCCCCTTATGTATTATACATGGAGATCATATCCCCCCCTTATGTATTATACATGGAGATCATATCCCCCCCTTATGTATTATACATGGTGATCATATCCCCCTTATGTATTATACATGGTGATCATATCCCCCTTATGTATTATACATGGAGATCATATCCCCCCCTTATGTATTATACATGGAGATCATATCCCCCCCTTATGTATTATACATGGAGATCATATCCCCCCTTATGTATTATACATGGAGATCATATCCCCCCTTATGTATTATACATGGAGATCATATCCCCCCTTATGTATTATACATGGAGATCATATCCCCCCTTATATATTATATATGGTGATCATATCCCCCCTTATGTATTATACATGGAGATCATATCCCCCTTATGTATTATACATGGAGATCATATCCCCCTTATGTATTATACATGGAGATCATATCCCTCCCTTATGTATTATACATGGAGATCATATCCCCCCTTATGTATTATACATGGGGATCATATCCCCCCTTATGTATTATACATGGTGATCATATCCCCCCTTATGTATTATACATGGAGATCATATCCCCCTTATGTATTATACATGGAGATCATATCCCCCTTATGTATTATACATGGAGATCATATCCCTCCCTTATGTATTATACATGGAGATCATATCCCCCCTTATGTATTCTACATGGTGATCATATCCCCTTTATGTATTATACATGGAGATCATATCCCCCCTTATGTATTCTACATGGTGATCATATCCCCTTTATGTATTATACATGGAGATCATATCCCCCCCTTATGTATTATACATGGAGATCATATCCCCCCCTTATGTATTATACATGGAGATCATATCCCCCCTTATGTATTATACATGGAGATCATATCCCCCCTTATGTATTCTACATGGTGATCATATCCCCTTTATGTATTATACAGGGAGATCATATCCCCTCTTATGTATTATACATGGAGATCATATCCCCCCTTATGTATTATACATGGAGATCATATCCCCCCTTATGTATTATACATGGAGATCATATCCCCCCTTATGTATTATACATGGAGATCATATCCCCCCTTATGTATTATACATGGAGATCATATCCCCCCTTATGTATTATACATGGAGATCATATCCCCCCCTTATGTATTATACATGGAGATCATATCCCCCCTTAATCTCCTCTTCTCAGTAGAGAATACATTCAGTTCCTCTAATCTTTCCTCATAGCTGATCTCCTCCATGCCTCTTTTCAGTTTGGTTGCCCTTCTCTGTACTTTCTCCAGTTCCCCAATGTTCTTTTTGTGAATTGGTGCCCAAAACTGAACTGCATATTCCAGATGAGGTTTTACTATTGATTTGTACCGGGGGAAAGGATATCTCTCTCTCTGGAGTCTATACCTCTATTAATACAAGAGAGGATTTTGCTCGCTTTAGATCCCACAGCTTGGCATTGCATGCCATTATTAAGCTTGTGATCTACCAGAACCCCCAGATCCTTCTCCACCATTGACCCCCCCCCCCAGATCCTTCTTGACTGACCTAATGCTACAGGAATGTCATTGTAGACCGACCAACCGACTAAGCCCATTCAGTATACCTCCCAACTTTCTGAGATGGGAATGAGGAGTATATAGGCATAGGACACACCCCCTGCCATGCCCCCCCCTAAAGGAGAATTATATAAAAAATAATTGGTTAAACCTACACTTAGTTTTTTTGCCACTACTATTCATTTATACTGGCTGTTGTGGGGTATAGGCGGGTGGGCTTGGTTGGGAGAGTGGTGGGGGGTAGTTTGGATTGTGTGTGTGTGTGGGGGGGGGGGGGTACATTTTCCATCAGGGAGACTCACACCCAGTAGACACATATACCATCAACTGTGTCTGACACGGGGGGGGGTCCTTCACTTTGGGGGTCAGGGGCCTCTGTGATTGGGACCACGCCAGATCTCCGTTATTTTGTACATTGTGCATGGTTATAATAATGAACATATTTTGCATATTTTGAGCCTTTTAGGTGTGCAGCATATTTTCTTCTTTCTGTGTTTTTGCTATATGGTTTAGGTAGCACCCTTCCAGATATTCTGGTGGCACCTCTTTTATATTTTTTGTGAAATATTGTGGACTCCCTAACTTACTCATCTTTCCCCTTCCCCTTTTTTTCGCCATACAGTTGGGAGTTATGCCTTCAGGGATGTGTTCTGTCTTCCTTAAAAGGTAATACTGTTTTCCAAGAATTATGAGTGTGTCATGATTAAGTGCACACTAGGGTGAAACGCGTTAACATCTTGCTGCTAAGCTCCTGTCACTGTGTTACATGGTGTGGATTTTACTTCAAATAAAGGTGTAATTTTTTGTTGGGCTACTTCAGAGTGCAGCCTTATTCTTTTTACTTTTCTATTTTTTTACATGTTTTTGTTTTTTTTACTTGTTCCAAAAATATCTTTATTAGAGATATATCTAGCTGATATTTCCACAGAATGACAATCAGGTAATAAGATAATCTCAAAACCATACCAGGGTCACAATAAAACAGGAAAAAACAAAAATCACGTTCCATACTCCATGTATCTTACTGAGATAGAACTGTAGGTGAATAAACATAAATATTCAGGTACTTATTTAGTGCCATCAATTTACGCAGCGCTTTACATATATATTGTACATTCACATCAGTCCCTAACCCTCAAGGGGTATACAATCTAAGGTCCCTAACTTACATTCATACATACACATACTAGGGACAATTTAGACAGGATCCAATTAGCCAGAGTACCCAGAGGAAACCCACGTAGGCACAGGGAGAACATGCAAACTCCAGGCAGGTGGTGCCGTAGTTGGGATTTGAACCAACGACCCCAGTACTGCCAGGCGGAAATGCTAACCATTTAGCCACTGTGCTGCCCCCTTTGTGTAAGAACAAGGTCAAACTGACATTGCAATGTATATGGCCATGAACAGATATCATGGGTGGTATATATGGTGCAATGATAAGTTCCAGTGGTGATTCAGAGAAAAATGGGTAGACATTAGTGGGTGGGAGTAGAGACAGTTAAAGGAAGGAGGGAGTTGACTGGTAGCATCTTACTTCTGGAAGGGGAAGGGCTCAGCTTCTCTAATGGTGGAGGACTCGATCTCCTTGTAGATTTAGGTTTGAAAATGTTCACTCTGGCCAAATGGATCTTCCTAGCTGTAAATTTTGTTCTGTGGGACAAATTCTGCCATCCCATAAGGGGTAAAGGATGTAGGAAAAATGAGGAAGGAGAGGAAGAAAGAAGAAAAAAAGAGGGAAGGAGAGCAAAATGGGGGGGGGGGGGGTGTGACACCAGGAAGGCCCTCCTGCGGTAGGTTCTCCCTGCCTCCTCTACTCAGGGATGGCTCAGGCCGAGTGGGTTATGATCTAGAAATCAAAGGGAAAGAGGAGAGAGCTATAGTAGAAGAGAGAAAGGACAAGGTGTCAAACGAGCATTCAGCAAGAAGCATTGGAGGGAAAGAAATTGGTCAGGCACCGGTCAAGTCAGCTAGCACAAGTGGCGGGGAAAGGTCGTCCATTAGCAATTGGTAGGTCTCTGCTTCCTGATCGTGAAGTCAATAGGTCCATGTTGCCAAGAACTTAGAGAGGGAGTCCTTCGTTATGTGAATGAGCTCCTCCATCTCTGCCACTTTGTTCATGCGAGTGATCCCCTCCAGGATGGAGGGCATGTGGGTAGAGCCCTAGTGAATGGGTATGCACATTTTAGCCACATTTGCCATCCACATCACAAGGGACTTGACATATGCTTTAGACGGGAGCGACGTGTGGTGAAGTATTGTGCCGGGGAGTAATGTAAGGTGGAAGTCATTACATAGGAGATCACCAAGGGCACCTTGGACCAAAAGGGTTGAAGTGCAGGCCATTCCAACCGAATGTGCAATAGAGTGCTTCCCAGTTGGTGATCCCAGTTGGATAAGGTTGGATAAGTTGGATAAGGTTAAGTCGAATTTGTGCAGCAAGGTGGGTGTCCAGTGGTGGGTGTCCAGTGGTGGGTGTCCAGTGGTGGGTGTCCAGTGGTGGGTGTCCGGTGGTGGGTGTCCGGTGGTGGGTGTCCGGTGGTGGGTGTCCAGTGGTGGGTGTCCAGTGGTGGGTGTCCGGTACCACCGCGAAAGACGTTTGTGGTTGTTTTCCTGGATGACAGCTCATTCTTGGTTGTGAAACGGGCTTGCACCTGGTGTTGGGATTGCTACATTGATTGGGCCTACGTTGAGCAGTGCAGCTATTTTTTTGGACTGTATACCAATTATTCCTGTACTGTACATATTATAGCTAAAACTGAAGTCCCCTACACTCACCGAAACCGCCTTACTCAAACTCTCCAACGACCTGCTAACCACCAAAGCTAATGGCCACTATTCAGTGCTCCTACTCCTTGACCTCTCTGCGGCCTTCGACACAGTCGACCACCCCCTCCTCCTCAAAAAACTACACTCCCTCGGCCTCAGAGATTCTGTTCTCTCCTGGCTCTCATCCTACCTGTCACAACACTCTTTCAGCGTTACCTATAATGCTACCACCTCCCCCTCACTCCCCCTCTCTGTTGGGGTCCCTCAAGGCTCTGTCCTCGGGCCCCTTCTCTTCTCCATCTACACCTCCTCCCTTGGCCAACTCATACACTCTCACGGCTTCAACTACCACCTATATGCCGACGACACACAAATCTATCTCTCAACCCCCCACCTCACCCCCTCTGTCTCCGCCAGAATCACACACCTGCTGAGCGACATATCAGACTGGATGTCGCTCCACTTCCTTAAACTGAACCTCTCCAAAACCGAGTTTCTTGTCTTCCCCCCAGGCCGGACCCCACCCCCCACTGACTTCTCCATCATGTCCAACAACGCCACCATCAGACCCGCCCCGCAGGCCAGAGTACTTGGTGTCATTCTGGACTCCAACCTATCCTTCCAACCCCAAGTCCAATCTTTAACAAACTCGTGCAGACTCCACCTCCGCAACATCGCCAAAATCCGCACGTTCCTAACTCCAGAAACCACTAAACAGCTCATTGACTCCCTCATCATATTAAAGATCAAACTCAGGGGCGGACTGACCATTTGGAAACTCGGGCACTGCCTGAGGGCCCAGGGTCAGTAGGGGGCCCCCATAAGATGCCCCTGGTACCTTTTTCATAGGCTTTTTTGAGTTTGGGCAAGGACACAGAGGCCCCATGAGTTGTCAGTCAGCCCCTGCTCTCAGGTTGCCTACCCCTGCTCTAGGTTATGCCCACAAATGAGACTGAACCTCCATGATTGAAGGAATTACAATTCAATGAGTTAAAAAAGTGGGCCCGCAACTGTCAAGCTGGGGAGAAAAGTGCTAGATGATGCTGGATGTTCTCCGACCAGGAAATGAGGCGGGCTCTATCTGACTTGCTGCATCTTCTAGAGTACACTGTGAGAAGCTCACAGCATGCAGTTAAATCCCAGTAGATTTAGTACAGGAGAGGAGCCTGAATGGAAGGCTGAAGGTCTGCTTTTAAAAAAAAAGGTTCAAATAAAAAAAGGTGCAAAATAGAAAAGTCCAATTGTTCATCCTATTGAAAAAAAAATTAAATCAGCACTACGGACAGCGACATTGCTTGCCCATAAAACACTGCTACTCTCCTTCAAACATTTGCTAACATTAAAAAATGTTAAACATTAAAATAGCCAGGTTTAACATTACTGCCTCTAATGTAGAAAGAAGGGTTTGTTGAACAAGACACATTGATAAAGATTGTATACAAGAAATGGATCGTGTTTGTATGTCTAAAAAAACAAAAACAAAACAGAAAAAATGATAAAGATTATTTATAAGAAGCAGATCATGTTCAAATGTATATGTGAAAAAAAAAAGATAAATATTATTTAGAAAAAGTGTATCGCGTTCAAATGCATATCTAAAAAAAAAATTAATAAAGATTATTATATAGGCAGATGACTTTCAACTTTCAAATGTATGTCTAAAAATACATAAATGAATAAATAAAAAAATTGATAAAGAATATTATACAAGCAGATCATGTTCAACTGTGTATATATATATATATATATATATATATATATATATATATATATATTATTTACAATAAATGGGTCACATTCAAATGTATATAGTTAGTCTGGCTGAAAAAGGCAAAAGTCCATCCAGTTCAACCAAATAGAAAAAAAAGGGTAAAGGTTATAATCCTGTACCCACAGTTGATCCAGAGGAAGGCAAAAAAACCCAGCAAATTTATATCTAAAAAAAAAATATAAAGATTATTCTATAGGCAGATCACATTCAACTTTCAAAATGTATGTTTAAAAAAAAAAAAAAAGGAACTTTGAGATTACTATATAAGCAGATCATGTTCAACTGTGTATATATATATATATATATATATATATATATATATATATATATTACAATAAATGGGTCACATTCAAATGTATATAGTTAGTCTGGCTGAAAAAAGGCAAAAGTCCATCCAGTTCAACCAAATAGAAAAAAAGGGAAAAGGTTATAATCCTGCACCCACAGTTGATCCAGAGGAAGGCAAAAAACACCCAGAAAATGTATATCTAAAAAAAATATATATATAAAGATTATCATATAGGCAGATCACATTAAACTTTCAATGTATGTTTAAAAAAAAAAAAAAAAAAAAGGAACATTGAGATTATTATATAAGCAGATCATGTTCAACTGTATATATATATATATATATATATATATATATATATATATATATTACAATAAATGGGTCACATTCAAATGTATATAGTAAGCCTGGCTGAAAAAAAAGGCAAAAGTCCATCCAGTTCAACCAAATAAAAAAAAATGTTATAATCCTACTCCCACAGTTGATCCAGAGGAAGGCAAAAAAAACCCAGCAAATGTATATCTAAAAAAAAATATAAAGATTATTATATAGGCAGATCACATTCAACTTTCAAAATGTATGTTTAAAAAAAAAAAAAAAAAAGGAATATTGATAAAGATTATTATATATGCAGATAATTCTTATATATATATATTACAATATATGTGTCACATTCAAATGTATATAGTTAGTCTGGCTGAAAAAGGCAAAAGTCCATCCAGTTCAACCAAATAGAAAAAAAAGGGAAAAGGTTATAATCCTGTACCCACAGTTGATCCAGAGGAAGGCAAAAAAAACCCCCAGCAAATGTATATCTAAAAAAAAATATAAAGATTATTCTATAGACAGATCACATTCAATGTATGTTTAAAAATAAAATAAAGGAACACTGATAAAGATTATTGTATAAGCAGATCATGTTCAACTGTATATATATATATAATTAATAATGATTATTTCAAAGAAATGGGTCACTTTCAAATGTATATTTTAAAGAAAAAAAAAAGAAAAAAAGACACATTGATAAAGATCATTTATAGTAAGCGGATCATGTTCAAATGTATATCTTAAAAAAAATTGATAAAGATTATTATAAGATCACATTCATATGTATATCCTTAAAAAAAACCAGAAACATTGATAGAGATTATTTACAATAAACAGATTACTTCTGAATGTACCTAAAAAATATGTCTTAAAAAAAAAATGTAATAAAATGTCCATTTGGCTTAAGGGTTCTTTAGCAACCAGAAAGTCGGGATAAGATTTAGTTTAGTCTGTAAACTTCTTGAGTCAATGATCGCAGATGGCGCTACTTAGGGATTGGCTTAATTCCTCGCTATAGATTGCACCTGGTTGATAAGGGCCCCGAGCTTACATCACTGTCTGATATCGGGTAATTAGGCCCTTCATCCTTCTGCAGACCTTTCTGTCTGCTCCCTCACTACTCGCCTAACCCCCTTTGCACCTGACATCCACAGACATGTTTTTATCCGGCGAGCACGTTTGCGATTAATATTTTTTAAGTCAGATCATCTGCAATTCCGTATTATGCCACTCAGTGATTAAAGATCATCTTGTTTTAATCTGGGCCCGGCTAGATAAGATGCATACCTTGCAAGGCTCATAAATCTTTGCAGATACAGGCATCGCATAAAACCGTAAACGTTATTTTCTTTCTTTCTCCGGATAAGATTTATGAGACAGAAATCTCCACAACTGCGCTTTTGTCATTTGTCACAGAACAGTGACGGGCTGTACCCCCGCAAAGCGTTCTGGGAGATGGCGCGTCATTGGCAATAAAAAGTAGATATAAAAAATAAGGCAAAGTCAAGAGTGGATCAGGACGTCACTGTTAGTTTTTATCAACACAGGAAATTTTGCAACCTGGACAATGATAATAATCCCCCCCTACAGTCAAAAAGTGAGGCACTTCCTGTTTTTGCAACATTGTTTCCATTTTTGTAATTCTAAGAGCCCTTGCCTGGTGTCTTTCCTGAAGAATTTATGATTTTTATTTGACCCAATGTACAAACATTTGGCCAATTTGAAATTGAAGTTTGTCAGGGAATCCCCTATCAACAAAAAGACCCCCACCCTCCTCTAGCTTGCCCTAGTAATCATAATAAATGAAAACATTTCTCAAATTTCTACCAAAATTGGTGGTCTCACGATGCACCAAATTGGTGGTCTCACGATGCACCAAACCATTAAATTACTCTCTTTTAGGAGACCATGATACTTCATGGTGACGTTGAAACCTCCCATTGGGTCCACTAATGGAGTCCCTTTAAGGACCCAAAAGTCAGGTGATGGCATGATGACATCAAGACAAGGGGCAACGACAAGAGTGGCTGGTGGTGGGCCTGGATTGCAACACTGGATCACCAGTCTTGGAGGTGACATAGATGGTCAAGTGAAGATTTGGTCAAAAAGGGCTTTCAAAGCATTTTCTTTTTTAAATGGGAATAGGAGGGCATGTGGTTTCTAACTTTACCTGGAGATGGGCTTTAAATATTTTTTTTCAGTTTGAAATTGTTTTTCCTATCCCATAATACACACTACATGGCCAAAAAGATTGTGAACACTTGACCATCACTTCTACGCAGGGGCGGACTGAAAACTCATGGGGCCCCCAGGCAATAGGGGATCATGGGGCCCCTGTGTCCTTGCCCTAACTGAAAAAAGCCTATGAAAAAGGTACCAGTGGCATCTCATGGGGCCCCCTACTGACCCCGGGCCCTCGGGTTTCCACATGGTCAGTCTGCCCCTGCTTCTACGTAATTTTAAAGCAAACAGTATCTTCATTTGTTAGATCAGGGATAAAAATGAAAATTGTTTTTCAAGATTTTTTTAGGTCAGGGAAGTAAATTATTGTGTGAGAATATTTTGTATTCTTATATCCAGCCAGAAAAAATTAAGCTAAGCTGTGGGTTGGCATACATCACCTATAGAGGCATTTATTGTAGCCATGGGCTCATATGATTGGTTCTAGTCTAGAGTTCTTAAGAGAGAAACCCAAAGATTGGGATAATAATGACTAAAGGATTTCTGGGTTCCTATAAGACCGAGAAGGCATTAGAGCAGCTGAGTTGGGTGTATGTGTCCAGGGCCAGGAAAACAGAGATACGGTAGGAACTAGGCGAGACAGTAAGAAAGAAAGGGTACCCTAGTAATATTGTGGAAGGAAATGGGGGCTGAGGGTTGGAGTTGGATCCTGGCATGACACAGCCTTCATTGGTTGAACTGGATGGACTTGAGTCTTTTTTCAACCAGACTAACTAACTATGTAGCCTAGGAAAGGTAGTCATGTCAGAGAGTCATCAACATGTGACTGAAGTCAGCAGGAAAATATTTGGTTATCCATAGAGACCAGTTTTGTTCAAATTTGCGAACTTGAATCCTTGAGGATTGCAGCCATCCTTTCATTGTATAGAAACCAGATCATTTTCCAATAAACATGTTTGATTTTAGGGGTTGAAGACCACCGGACTTATTAATCTGCTGCTTTTAACCGGTTTTCATGTATCTCCTTACCCCCTTTGTTGCCAAAAGTTTGCTGTTTACAGAACTCAAAAGCTTAAGCTGATATTTACACATGTGAGTGGGGGACACCCAGGGGTGGACTGACCATTCGAGCACTGCCCGAGGGCCCGGGGTCAGTAGGGGGCCCCATAAGATGCCCCTGGTACCTTTTTCATAGGCTTTTTTGGGTGTGGTCAAGGACACAGAAGCCCCATGATCCCCTATTGCCTGGGGGCCCCATGAGTTGTCAGTCCACCCCTGGTGACTCCTCCTCTTCATCCCTACCCCTCACTCAGCCACAGTCTGCCCCTCATTCCCTCTACTTTCTGGCTTGTAGACACAACAGGTAGTGAGAGGATATCCCCTCTTGGATAGCTGTCACCAGAATAGGTGTGCCATTGGAAGATCTCCCCTCCCCTCCTGTTCCAGTGGCATCTGACACTTTTTTTTACCATAAACCCAAACATTCAAAATGAGCACACAATAACCACATTTTTAAAACTGAACTCTGGTCAGGCCATAAATATAAGTAGCATGTGGCTCCTCCGTGGATTTCAAAGGCTAGATGAACGTTTAGTCTAGGGGTGGTATGAAATAGAGAAACGTTTGCCTTATTTCTCGCTCCACCGATACCTGGTGCTCTCCTCTGATCCTGGAATGTGGGCGGGCCCTCAACGTCCCTACGTACAATGCAGGACCCGTGTTAACCAAAGAGGAGCAACTTCAAGGGATTGTCCAGCAGGAGGGAAGTCAAGCAGGGAAAAAGGTACGTATTCTTCTGCTTTCCATCCATTGTAGACTAAACCAGCATTTAGCCCTTGCTATCAGAGGGGGGGTGCCCTCAAGTTATTAATATTTAATGGCTGACCAGTTGTTTAAGTTTACCCTTTTTCTGCCCATGTAATGCAGCGGTGCAGCTGCAAGAAGGGTGGGCTTTAATGTCCACACACTGCATATATGAGTCCATGGATAGGTTTCTATTCCAACAACGTGCTCACTGCATGCTCCCAGCACAGTGAGTGAGCTCTCATAGACCATGTATTGGAATTGGAAATCAGCGGGAAGGACAGCCAATCACAGTGGTCACTTGATCGGGAAGTCCCTCTCGCTGGCGTAAAGACCCACTTAAAGGGCTGGGTGGGAAGGGGTTAAGGTTACCTTCGGTGGAACCTCATCAAAATGGTTCATAGATTTATTATTATTTATTATTATTATACAGTACTTATATAGCGCCAAAGGGTATGCTCAGCGCTGTACAGTAGCAAGGGGGACGGAACATGAGACAAGACAGTAACAATACAATACACGAGGGGTTCGAGGGCCCTGCTCTTTCGAGCTTACAATCTAGGAGGGAGGGGAAGGTGGCACAGGAGGAGATGGCTGTGGGGGATGGAGTGGCGGAGCAGGGGAGGAGGTTACTTGTTAGGTGAGGTCGGGTGTTAGGTGAGGTTGGGGTAGGCATCCCTGAAGAGGAGGGTTTTCAGGGTACGCCTGAAGGTGAGGAGGGTAGGTGACAGTCTGATGGATTGGGGTAGGGAGTTCCAGAGGATGGGGGAAGTCCTGGAGAAGTCCTGCGGAGTGGGAGGAGGATACCAGGGAGCTAGAGAGTAGGAGGTCCTGTGAGGAGCGGAGGGCACAGGTAGGGTAGTATTTGGGTATCAGGTCAGTTATGTAGTTTGGGGTGGCGTTGTGAATGGCTTTGTAGGTCAGAGTTAGCAGTTTAAATTTGATGCGTTGGGCAATCGGGAGCCAATGAAGGGATTGGCAGAGGGGGGAGGCAGATGTGGAGCGGTTGGTGAGGTGGATGAGTCTAGCCGCTGAGTTTAGGATCGACTGGAGTGGGGACAGCGTTCGTTTGGGTAGGCCAGTGAGAAGGGAATTGCAATAGTCCAGGCGTGAGATGATGAGGGAGTGTACGAGTTGTTTGGTGGTGTCTGGGGTGAGGAATGTGCGTATCTTGTATGTTGCGGAGGTGGAGCCTGAAAGATCTAGAGATATAGAGAGATTTAATTGTAAGAAAATATCCACTTTTTCTGCAAATGTCAGGGCTAGATCTGCCCTCTTTCAACGCTGGAGCCTCCCCACTGTTACTTATTGTGATTAGTGGCCTCATTATTGAGCTGAAAGACTCAGGAGATGGAAAAGTGGGACCAAGCCTGAGGTTGGCATATAATTTCAGCTGCAGTTTTCATTGAATATACATTCTACAAATTATGTTTTTTCTAAATTAACTTTGATTGGCTCTTAGTACTTTGGCACCTAAATGGCACTCATACGTCACAAGGTGAGCACTGCTCTGTGCAATAGTCAGGGTCGGCCATCTAGGCCACCAAGGGATCTACCCGTGCCGTCATGGGATCGTCCTAGAAAACTTTTTTATTTACCGTTAAGTTTCGAGTAAGGCATTTGTCCAGAGTTTGAAGCATTTTACACATTTTACTAAAATCCCATTTGTATCAGTAAAGTCTCCCTGGCCACCAAGGATGAGGAATGGGATGGAGCCATGTTGGGTTCTGTGGCGTTCCTAAGTTAAGATCTTTAAGACACAAAGGAAGAAAGCAAATGAATTGGCGTAGGCATTCACCCGTGACTTTGTGAACAGGCAGCTGAAACTGGCTTCTCGTCAAGTTCTTCATTTGTGGTTTTCCATTCAAATTGGACATGTGCTGGGGCCATGATGTGTCTGTAATTACATGTAACAACAAGCCGATGAAATGATATTAATAATAAAATCTTATGCGCTGTCACACAAGCGATCAAACAACTAAACTAAAACTAAAAGCAGCAAGCACCGAAAGAACGTGTTCCACCATTAAATACAATTATAGAACAGAAATAGTGCTGCATTAAAACAAAAAGGAACAATCCCTACACAAAATTAAATTAAAAAAATTAAATAAAAATAAATAAATTCAACTACATACGTGATAGTAGTCAATAGAGAAGATGGGACTTTCAGGGTGCATGAACATGAATACCAAACATACTAAAAAGTTATATCATTTTTATTTTGTAATTTTGTAAAAAACACAACAAGAAAGGAAAAATACAGAAACATAAAAACAATTTCAGTTCTAAGAATACAACTGAGATTCAAACTTGGTTTTGTAGTTACTCCCTACATGTTTCGCCCTCACGTGCTTCTTCAGGGAAGATTTTTTTGAAGAAATTTCTACCGCCGAGGCAGTCTAAAGGTATATCAAAGGAAAATTGTTCAATTACCAACAACTTTAATATATCCAATACAGAGTATTTAATCAAATATATATAAATGTATAAAAATATTTGCAATTTTAAGGGATGTGGTGCAATAACCATATCTGGTTGCTCGCTCGCCACTTCACTGTTTCTACATATGTGAGAGGTGGTATATATATTCAGCTTGATACGTATTAAACATTAGTAGTGCCCTTAAAAAAGGAAAAAAAATATTTTAAAGTGTAATAACACACAATATACCAACTGGTGTAAAGGAGGTCCAAACAGCCCCCTATTACGGGGGGTGATAACCCAAGAAAAATGCACAATATACAAATGATGCACAATAAACATATAATATTATGAAATGAAATGACGTGAAATTAAATGCAAAGTGGCAGTCCATATAAAGTGAAGAGCAAAAACGTGACTGTCCCTGGACCACGACTTTTATTCATTGGATTTCATATTTTCTATCATGGATGGTCAGCATCACATGTGGGCATTATCTATATAAATGCAGTCTTTCTAGGAACTCCCACTTCCCTAGACTGACTTCCATCCATCAAGACATGTTGATATTTGCATAACTCTGATGAAGAGGGATGGACACAACTTAGATTTGGGACTGGATTGTGATATACACGCACCGGCCACTTTCTAAGGTACACCTTGCTAGTACCGGGTTGGACCCGCTTTTGCCATTAGAACTGCCTTCATTCTTTGTGGCATAGATTCAGCAAGGTCTGCCCATTCTTCTCTGACCTCTAACATCAGCAACTGCCACTCACTGGATATTTTCTCTTTTTCGGACCATTCTCTGTAAACCCTAGAGACGGTTGTTCGTGAAAATCCCAGTAGATCAGCACTTTTTTAAATACTTAGACCAGCCCGTCTGGCACCAACAACCATGCCACGTTCAAAGTCACTTAAATCCCCTTTCTTCCCCATTCTGATGCTCGGTTTGAACTTCAGCAAGTCATCTTCACCACGTCTAGATGCCTAAATGCATTGAGTTGCTGCCATGCGATTGGCTGATTAGCAGTTTGTGTTACCAAGCAATTGAACAGGTGTACCTAATAAACTGGCCGGTGAGTTTATGCACTCTATCTTCTACTTTTGTGAGTACCTTGGAAATTGTTTTTACCAATAAAAGGTCTTATGGTAATGCACTAGGCCGGTGCACCTTTTGGTTTTATTTGCATAACTCCTCCCAAGAGCCAGCCCATTGCTTGCATCAGAGCTCTTGAGATGAGTACTTTTCTGGAAGCTATGTACAACACTTTGCCAGACTCATAAATGTTCTGCCGGTTCCTCCACCATCAACATACTAATGACATTCATACATAAATCCTTTCCAGTTTCATTGCATACCATATATATATAGTTGTGTTCAAAATAATAGCAGTCAGACATCACTAACCGGATCAATCACTGTTTTTGGTAGAAATGATATTTCTACATGGCAAATAATTTACTAGCAGGTGTAATAGAGTAATAGAAATCCAACAGACCCAAAGTCATGACATGCATGCTGCTGATTCTGTGTCATTGAATCACTCATTGAAAGGGGCGTGTTCACAATAATAGCAGTGTGGAGTTCTATTAGTGAGGTCATTCATTCTTTGAAAAACAGGTGGCAATTATTGCCCTTATTTAAGAAAGGAAGGCAGCAAATGTTGTACATGCTGGTTACAGTGCATTTCTCTCTGAAATTCTGAGGAAAATGGGTCGTTCCAGACATTGTTCAGAAGAACAGCGTACCTTGATTAAAAAGCTGATTGGAGAGGAGAAAACATATAAAGAAGTGCAGAAAATGATCGGCTGCTCAGCTAAAATGATCGCAAATGCTTTAAAATGGCAACCAAAACCTGAAAGACGTGGAAGAAAGCGAAAAAACTACCATTCAAATGGATAGAAGAATAACCAAAATGGCGCGGACTCAGCCAACAATCAGCTCCAGGAAGATGAAAGAAGGTGTAAAGTCCCCATGTGAAGCCAAGCTATCTGCAAGAAGCCCCCCCGCAAAGTCCCACTGTTGGAAAAAAGACGTGTGCTGAAGAGGTTACAATTTGCCAAAGAGCACATTGACTGGCCTAAAGAGAAATGGGGCAACATTTTGTGGACTGATGAAAGTAAGATTGTTCTTTTTGGGTCTAGTGGGCGGAGACAGTTTGTCAGACGACCCCCAAACACTGAATTCAAGCCACAGTACACTGTGAAGACAGTGAAGCATGGTGGTGCAAGCATCATGATATGGGGATGTTTCTCATACTACGGTGTTGGGCCTATTTATCGCATACCAGGGATCATGGATCAGTTTGAATACATCAGAATACTTGAAGAGGTCATGCTGCCTTATGCTGAAGAGGAAATGCCCTTGAAATGGGTGTTCCAACAAGACAACGACCCCAAACAAACCAGTAAACGTGCAACATCTTGGTTCCAGACCAACAAGATGGACGTTATGGAGTGGCCAGCCCAATCCCCGGATCTTAATCCAATAGAAAACTTGTGGGGTGACATCAAAAATGCAGTTTGAGGCAAAACCAAGAAATAGAGAAGAACTGTGGAATGTGGTCCAATCATCCTGGGCTGGAATACCTGATCACAGGGGCCAGAAGTTGGGTGACTCCATGCAACACAGATGTACAGCAGTTCTCAGAAACAGTGCGACTACAACCAAATATTCATGAAGTCATTCAAAGGAAAGCAAAATCTTCAAACATTTTTCAGTTTATATAGTGAATGTTTGAGTTTGGAAAGAAGAATACAAACACTGCGATTTTTTTGAACCGTCTAATATTCACTTTTCTTCAATTTTTTAGAGGAACAACACAAATTTGATGTATTTTTCTTCATGTTTTGATTTGGAATAGAATGTGTCGTGTTCCCAATGCATTTGTGTGGATGGAAATAAAAGCTATTAGAAGGATTTTGAGCTTTCTTCACTTTTTTCAACACACTGCTATTATTTTGAACACAGCTGTATATATATATATATACACCTTATTTTAGATCCAGTGATATCATCACTATGTCTCTGTGCTTCTCTATGCAATGCAGGCAGGGCATGACTGGTGGGAGGGGCTGGCAGGGTGCTGTACATAGCTTCCTGAAGACATCACAGCACCCTGCCCCAGTACTTCTCTCAAGAGCCTTCAGCCCTGATGCAAGTAGTGGGCTGGCTCTTCGGAGGAGTTATGCAAATACGGCAATGCATTGATGGGAGGGCATTCCTAGGCAGGCTGTATTTGCATGCAACACCTATATGTGATGCTGAGCCTCCACGGTTGATATAAATGAAATCCAATGAAAAAAAAAAAGGGGTAGGCCAGTCAGGATGGGGAGGAAAGCGTGAGATGATGCTAGATGTCCTTCAGGTACAGGGGTGGACTGACCTTTCGAGCACTAGGGCAGTGTCCGAGGGCCCGGGGTCAGTAGGGGGCCCCATGAGATGCCCCTGGTACCTTTTCATAGGCTTTTTTGGGTGTGGTCAAGGACACAGGGGCCCCATGATCCCCTATTGCCCGGGGGCCCCATGAGCTGTCAGTCCTCCCCTGTTCAGGTAGATATTGAGGTGAGCCCTATCTGACTTGCTGCAGCTTCTAATGAATGCTGTGAGAAGCTCACAGTGTGCAGTAACATCAGAGTAAGGGCCAGTTCACACTCCATGCGTTTCAGTTGCTTTTTTACTGCATCCAAAATGCACAGAAAGTTGGTGATATGGTTGTCAATGCCATAGTTCACATCAGTGCTTGTAGTTCCAGTGGGTTTCGGTTGCAGAAAAAAAGTAGGACGGCTGCATCTTTCCTGCGCAGAAATGTACTGGAACACAGAAAAAACGCACCGGAACGCACATATCTGTATTTAACCCCTCGCCTACCGGGCATTTTTACCCCCTTCATGTCCAGGCCAATTTTCAGCTTTCAGCGCTATCACACTTTGAATGACAATTGCGCGGTCATGCAACACTGTACCCACATGAAATTTGTATAATTTTTTTTCACACAAATAGAGTTTTCTTTTGGTGGTATTTAATCGCCAATGGGGGGGGGGGGGGGGGGGTGCACTATAAACAAAAAAAGAGCAAAAAAAAAAGTTTTCCTTTGTTTCTATTATAAAATTTTGCAAACAGGTAATTTTTCTCCTTCACTGATGTGTGTTGATGAGGCAGCACTGATGGGCACTGATAGGCTGCACTGATGGGCACCGATGAGGTGGCATTGATAGGCAGCGCTGATTGGCACTGATAGGCTGCACTGATGGGCACTGATGAGGTGGCATGGATAAGCAGCACTGATGAGCACTGATGAGGTGGCATGGATAGCAGCACTGATGGGCACTGATAGGCTGCACTGATGGGCACTGGTGAGGTGGCATGGATAAGCAGCACTGATGGGCACTGATAAGCTGTACTGATGGGCACTGATGGGGTGGCACGGATAAGCAGCACTGATGGGCACTGATGAGGTGGCATGGATAGGCAGCACTGATGGGCACTGAGGTGGCATGGATAGGCAGCACAGATGGGCACTGATAGGCTGCACTGAAGAGGTGGCACTGAATGGCAGCACTGACTGACAACACTGAATAGCAGCACTGATGGACACTGCTGGACGCAATTGCTGGGCATTGATGGGTGCAACTGCTGGGCGGCACTGCTAGGCAGCACTGATGTGTGGCACTGCTGGGCACTGATGTGTGGCACTGATTGGCACTGGTGGGTGGCACTGGTGGGTGGAACTGCGGGGCGCTGATCATCAGAGCACTGATCAGTGCCCTGATGATCAGTGCAGATGTCCTCTGTGTCATTTGCCGGTTATTTACTCACGCTGTGACATTCTATGACCCCATCCCAGAACTGGACAACTGCGCTGTAGCCGTCTGCAGCTGTCTTTCGGGTATAGCGTGGTTGTGAAGTGGTTAAATTGGGAAGAAAGAGAGGGGAAAAAAATGAACTGCATAAAAAACGCACCAGAATGCATCAAAATCGCATCAAAAATGCGTCAAAACCACGCATGCATAAATGCATCCAGAACGCATCTGAACCGCGTTTCTACGGTGCGAACCGGCGCTAAGTCCAGTCCAGGAGCCCGTAAAACTGCAAAGGACTGCAGCATTAAAGCTTCCCCGAGATTTTACCGATAGGCCATAGATCTACCCGAACCCATCACTCAGCCCCGCCTCCCGAACACGCTCCAAAAGCGGGGAGAAAAATGCACTAAACTTTACGCATAACATTTGGAGACGGCGGACCCATTCTCCCTTCTCCTCCCCGCGGGGCGGCTGAGCGACGGCTTCTTTTTTTTTTTTTTTTCCGAAGGCTTTCAACTTTAGACTTTTCAGTCTTGCGGAATGAACTTCAGCGCCACTAAATTCTAAGTAAATTTGTGATGACTGAGCAATATACATTGGCTGAGCTGGAATCCAATAACCCACAGGACGAATTAATTTTCGACAAAAAGGGCACAAACCAGAAGTGTCAGGAGTATATGGAGTCTCATACCATCTCTCCGGAGCCATTTTTGCAAATCACTGTAGCCATTCATAATCTAAATCAGTCTCCTTTAGCAGCGGGAAGATCTTTTTTTTCGTGACAAAACAGAAGATGACATTCATTAATGCCTAACTTGCATAAGCTGCCGCAAATTTATTGGCGCTCTTCTACTTACCTGAATAAGAATTTCTTTTTGTCTTCCGCCCTTACGAGCCGCCATTAGGCCAGAACTTCCCTTTGAGTTTATTTTGTGCGGCCAATAAAAACGGAAGGTTTTCATTCGACTGCAAAAGGAAAAAAAAAAAAAAAAAAAGGACGCCTTAGATGCGAAGTAAAACGGTCGGGGGATAAAACGGAATAACCGGGTTGTAGGTTTGATTGAGGCATATTTTATATTTATACTTGATATTGACAAGGTTCATTGGATGGCTCCGGAGATGAGCGCCAGTCGAGAAATAAAGACTTTTCCAAAAGTTAGAATGGTTGTGGTCTGTCGGTTTCCTGTCTGTGCGCTGAATTCTTACATTGATATTAAACCCTCGGTTGTTTAACTATTTTCAGCAGCCTATTTAAAGTGTTACTAAACCCACAAATCAGTCTGTAGATGCAGTAAAGCGTGCTTGTTATACTCACTGTGGAACCTAAGGGGTTAATCCTCTGCATTGTGTTTGATCCTGTCTTCTCTGATCCTCCCCTTCTTCCAGTGTCCCCCTCTTATCTCCTCAGTCAGTCTGCACTAGACTGACCATTCGAGAACTCAGGCACTGCCCGAGGGCCCGGGGTCAGTAGGGGGCCGCATGAAATGCCCCTGGTACCTTTTATCGTTTTTTTTGAGTTTGGGCAAGGACGCAGGGGCCCCATGATCGCCTATTGCCCGGGAGCCCCATGAGTTGTCAGTCCGCCCCTGCTCTGGGTTTTTTTTTTTCTTGGGAGAGGTTTTTTTTGTTGGGAGAGTGCATGTGATCAGCACAGGGCCAATTAGCACTGTCCAGACAGAGGTCAGGGGTTTTGCATCCTCTTAGAGTAGAATGAAAGCTCCTCCTACAAGCTTTAACCAGTGCTCTGCTGGACACTGATAGAAGTCACAAGACTGCTATATACTGCTGAAGAGAAAAGGTATTTAGCAGTTTATATTTACTACTATAATTGCATTTCCATGTTGTGTGTACTGTGGAAGACCGGATATAGTGAATGCAGGGTCTGGGAAAACCGGATATAGTGAATGCAGGGTCCGGGAAGACCATATTTAGTGAATGCAGGGTCCGGGGAGACCGGATATAGTGAATGCAGGGTCTGGGAAGACCAGATTTAGTGAATGCAGGGTCCAGGGAGACCGGATATAGTGAATGCAGGGTCTGGGGAGACCAGATATAGTGAATGCAGGGTCCGGGAAGACCGGATATAGTGAATGCAGGGTCCGGGGAGACCGGATATAGTGAATGCAGGGTCTGGGGAGACCAGATATAGTGAATGCAGGGTCCGGGGAGACCGGATATAGTGAATGCAGGGTCCGGGGAGACCGAATATAGTGAATGCAGGGTCCAAGAAGACCGGATATAGTGGATGCAGGGTCTGGGGAGACCAGATATAGTGAATGCAGGGTCCAGGGAAAGCAGATATAGTGAATGCAGGGTCCGGGGAAACTAGATATAGTGAATGCAGGGTCCAGGGAGACCAGATATAGTGAATGCGGGGTCTGGGGAGACCAGATATAGTGAATGCAGGGTCCGGGGAGACCAGATATAGTGAATGCAGGGTCCAGGGAGAGCGAATATAGTGAATGCAGGGTTGAGGGAGAGCGGATATAGTGAATGCAGGGTCCGGGAAGACCGGATATAGTGAATGCAGGGTCCGGGGAGACCATATATAGTGAATGCGGGGTCTGGGGAGACCAGATATAGTGAATGTGGTGTCCGGGGAGACCAGATATAGTGAATGCAGGGTCCGGGGAGACCGGATATAGTGAATGCAGGGTCCAGGGAGAGCGGATATAGTGAATGCAGGGTCCGGGAAGACCGGATATAGTGAGTGCAGGGTCCGGGGAGACCAGATAAAGTGAATGCAAGGTCCGGGGAGACCGGATATAGTGAATGCAGGGTCCAGGGAGACCAGATAAAGTGAATGCAAGGTCCGGGGAGACCGGATATAGTGAATGCAGGGTTCAGGGAGACCAGATATAGTGAATGAGGGGTCCAGGGAGACCAGATATAGTGAATGCAGGGTCCGGGGATTAGTAATACTTTAATCACTTACTAAGTATGCAGCTTCTTCTTCTTTGGTCCTTGCCTATGTTCAAGTTTAGGCTGGTGTCATGACCACAGCTCCAGGTTTCCGGTTTAAGGGGGCAAGGACAAGGGGTGGGCGAAAGGGGGCAGCTGCCCTGGGCGCAATAGTTTACTGTAGGGATGAGGGCACCTGATGGTAGTAGTGACAGTGGCAACCAGGGGTGGACTGACAACTCATGGGGCCTCCGGGCAATAGGGGATCATGGGGGCCCTGTTTCCTTGCCCACACTAAAAAAAAGGCTATAAAAGGTACCAGGGGCATTCCATGGGGCCCTTTACTGACCCTGGGCCCTCAGGCAGTGCCCGAGTGCTCGAATGGTCAGTCTGCCCCTGGTGGCAACGATTTTGATAAGCCAGTGACTGCTGGGCATAAGATGCCTTAAGCTTGCACATCGGAATGGGGGAAGGGGGGAGCAGTTTGGCATCTTTGCCATTGGCGCTGGATGACCTTGTCCCAGCACTGCTTGCCGCATCCTATGGAGCCACCCTTGCATGTAGGCACTCGATGCAACCCTTACCCCTAGCGTTTGTGGTCAGGCACTTTAGTTGGCTCAGTATACTTCACCTATAGAAGCTCCCTTTCCCATAGGACAAGCAGGCCTACCGGTACTCGGTTGCCCCCAGGTCTATAGTGCCGGGCTAAGTGAGGCAGCGCTACACCAGTCAAAAATTAAACAAAAACTACCTCTGAAGCTGCTACCTTTACATGTGTATAGCATAATAAATGATGAGAAAGTGAATAAGGCAGAGCTAATACCATATACCTATCTCATCAAAGTCCACTGAATGACATATCATACATTAATGCAGTAAAAAAATAATTAAATTTTTTTTCTAAAAAAATAAATAAATAAAAAATGCAAAGTAAACCAAATGCAATATTAAAAAACAGTGTCCACTCCACCAAACATAAAACAAAAGTGCTCCAACAACAAAACAAAATGTCCAATTGTGTGCAATTCCAAATCATGAAGAAATTCTTACTCCAAAAAAAAGGTGCTCCAGATTCACTCCGTCCAAAATGAAAGTGCTGAATTCCTGTGCACACCCTTTGGACAGCAAAAATGCATCAGACGAGTTGGACCTTTATTGCAACACAAAAGTCAAACATGCTTGACCCCTTCACTCCTGAGGGTGAAACAAATCTTAATGCCCGAGCACAATTGTGCAACTTTGACATGTAAAACCTTACATATCATCTACTTTGTACATCCAGGTGAATTATACTTTTTTTTTTTTTTTTCAGGACAAATTAGGCTTTCATTTTGGTGGTAAATGGTAATGGATATATCCTGATTTTTTTTTTATTAACAAAGGAAAACTGGCCCAAAATAGCAAAAAAAACCCCATTTTTTTTTAATTTAGCTGTGTGTTTCTTGTTAGTACCATAGCCTACCACCAAAGAACAACTGAAAATAAATTTTCCAAATCTTGAGGATCGCAGCGACACCATATATGTGTATGTTATTTGTTGTTTGTACCCGGAGTACAGCCCAGAAACAATAGTGCACATTTTGTGTTTTTTGTTTTTTTTTGGTTTTTTTTACCTAAAGCACACTGACACTGACACTAATACCAATTTTTTTAAATCCTGACCTTTGACCCTGACCTTGACCTAAACACTTGCCCTTGCACTGAACTAGATCAAACCTTAATCTAGGTATTTTTTCTTTATTGTCTATTTTATTTTTTAATATTTATTTATCTTTTCTTTTTTTTTCTTTTTTTTTTAGACAAACTTTTTTTCCCCCTCTATGCCAGGAGTTAGAGAGATACAGTGTATCTCTCTCCTCCATTCTTAGAGAAAGAAAAAACAAGGGGGCTCTACATTGACTAATCACTGTGATAGCCAATTAGAGGCTATCACAGCGATAAAGTGACCAGGAGTCCTGGGTCCCAATCGTTAGAACAGGGCACGGGGCTCTCAGTGACACCCTGGTCTTTGTGCTGGGAGTGCGCTGACAGGTACGCAAATATGCACCCCCACAGAAAAAAGCCCAGTTCTGTGAGGCCGTATATTTGTGTGACGTCGGCGCGAAGGTGTTAAGTAAGTTGTAGGCAGGGGCGGACCGACCATTTGGAAAATCGGGCACTGCCCGAGGGCCCGGGGTCAGTAGGAGGCCCCATGAGATGCTCCTGGTACAGTTTTCATAGGCTTTTTTGAGTTTGGGCAAGGACACAGGGGCCCCATGATCCCCTATTACCCGGGGGCCCCATGAGTTGTCAGTCCGTCCCAGTTTGTAGGGTTATAATCCTCCCAGACCTTTATAGCTCCACTTAGGGCTGAGACAATGGGTGGGCTGGAGGGACAGTTGCCCTGGGCGCAATGGTTTCCTGTAGAGATGGGGGCTCCTTCCTTCAAGGATGACAGAAGCAGTGATGGCCATCACCACTCCAGTCAGCCCAGCTGGAAACAACAAAGAGAGGAGGAGAATACTGTTAGACAAGGCAAAATTGGTTGTTTTGCAGGCTGGCTGGTAAGTGTTGCTGGGAAATCCTTTGTTTCGCATGCGATTTGCCTTGCCCTTCCATGTGCACCTTACTGCTAAGGCTAGTTATAGGTTGGGACAGTTGCCATCTTTTTGTGTAGTTGGCTTATTTGGACTCAGGGATGCACTGAATGCCTTTGCTCTCATTTTGGTACAGCTGGGCGTCACGTGCGTCCCTGTACCTTTAAAGGAGGGATGGGCTCCTCCAGGCACACCTGCCCTTAACCTATCCATTGATACATGTGCTCCTACTATGGAGACTCTGGAAAATTTAGACTTGGGCCCACAGTATGCAGAGGACCCTTGACGTGGGACTGTGGCTTACACATGTATTTGCAAATGTGTTCAAACAAAACCCTTTGTTTTTAATGCAAACTGTTAGACAGGGCCACATTGGTTGTTTTGCAGGCTGGCTGGTAAGTGATGCTGGGAAATTCTTTGTCTGTGATGTGCATTGCCCTTCCATGTGCACCTTACTGCTAAGGCTGGTTATAGGTTTGGAGGGTTGCCATTTTTTGTGTAGCTGGCTTATTTGGACGCATTGAATGCCGTTGCTGTCATTTTGGTATAGCTGGGTGTCACATGCGCCCCTGTACCTTTAAGGAGGGATGGGCTCCTCCAGGCACACCTGCCCTTCACCTATCCTTTTATACATGTGCTCCTACTGTGGAGACTCTATTTGATGTTAGAGTTAGGTCCACAGTATACAGAGGATCCTTAACCAGGGACTGTGGCTTAGACATGTATTTGCAAATGTGTGCAAACAAAACCCTCTGTTTTTAACGCTAACTGTTAGACAGGGCCACATTGGTTGTTTTGTAGGCTGGCTGGTAAGTGTTGCTGGGAAATCCTTTGTTTGCAATGTGCATTGCCCTTCCATGTGCACCTTATTGCTAAGGCTGGTTAAAGGTTGGGAGCAGGGGCGGACTGAGCATTTGGAAACGCGGGCACTGCCCAAGGGCCCGGGGTCAGTAGGGGGCCCCATGAGATGCCCCTGGTACCTTTTTCATAGGCTTTTTTGAGTTTGGGCAAGGACGCAGGGGCCCCATGATCCCCTATTGCCCGGGGGCCCCATGAGTTGTCAGTCCGCCCCTGGTTGGGAGGGTTGACATTTTTTGTGTAGTATTTTTATTTGGACGCACTGGATGTGAACTACAAATGAGTGTCTTGGCATCTAAAAACAGTAATAGCAAAAAGTGTACCATGTAGCAGGTATAAGCCACGTAACACCGTACAACAATTACACGTTAGAAATTGTAGGAAAGTTCCCCAACTCCGAGCAGCGAGCAGAAGCAGGGTAAGGTAGAGACTAGAATAGGATAAGCAACAAAAGCATGGGGGGATAAAGGTAAGAAGGGGGACTACAGGAGGAAAGGAACAGGAAAAAAGTGAAGGGGGGGGGAGAAGAAGGGAAAAAAGGGTAAGAACCAGCATACCCTATGACTAGGTGCCCCGTGTGGATAAAAACAGGGTTAGCGGGTGAAACAGTGATACCCTGGGCATCAATTCAGCTATTCCAGACTTTATCAGATTTATTAGGACAGTTCCTGCTGGCATAGGTGAGTTCATACAGAGGAAGGTTCCCATTAATAGCTGCCTTCCAACTACTCACTGTTGGAGGGACAGGAGATTTCCACTTCAAAAGGATCTCTTTCCTAGTGTAGCACTACCCCCTTAGGAGTCGCTGAGTTTTGGGTCCCCCTAAAGCCGTGCACAGCCAGGTAACACACATTTTCTTCCACACTTGGAGCCAGTAAACAGTCCTTGAGCGTGGTTTTGTAGTTTTTGTTGGATGTTAAACTTGGATGTGGTTGAGGGCTGTGTGGGATGCCCAAAGAAACGGCAAACTTGAGGACAAACTCCTTAGCAACTTTGTACAGATGTGGACAAAAATAGTCTCTCCTTTAAGAGCATTCCAGCTCTCTGGTGTACCTCCTCAGACCCTAGATGAAGTCTCCTCTTCACCCAGCTGCACTGAGGGTATTACCTGGCCCAGGGGGTCCAAAAACTGACAATTTAGCACAGCTAGTTGGGTTTTCCATCTGGCTGCCCTCTCCCCTTATCCAGCCCAGGGGATGTAGGAGTACTCACACTATCCCCTCCTCCTGGCCTTTTTCTGGGCTGGCTCCTTCCCTGCTGCTCAGGATGTCCTCCCTGGGAGACAATGGTACAGTAGCAGAGATCCTCTTGTTCATCAACTGCTCGTAGGTACCCCTCTCAGGCTGCAAACTCCAGCTCCTCACTCCATCTTCCATCCAACAGTCTGCCCTGGCTCCCCAGGATCTGGCCCATTTGAGGATTGTCTTGGTCACCATGAACAGCCTCCTGCCAGGGGATTGGCCAAAGCTCCTCAGTCATGAAGATCTGGGCCTCCTCCCCTCCTCCAGAAAGCTCTCAGGTTTCTGGAGAGGTGGGAGGTCTCCAGAAGCTCTGACATGAGAGAGCCTTCTAGCCTGTCCTGAGATGAATTCTTGCCACACTTAAAGGCTGACTCATCCCAGGCTGCTACTCAGCCTCTGCCTAAAAAAAATGCAGAAAAAAACACACAGCCTATCTGGCTAACCTGAAGGGCATTACACTAGCATAATAAGTGGAGCAGAAATCAAAAAGTCTATCATTTTTATTGGCCACTACTCCCTCCACGAGGCCCAGCAGTCGGGTCCAATGGAAGTGACAAGTTTTCCACTGTATTCAGGGGTGTATTAACCATGGGACAAACAAGGCATTTGCCTTGGGTGACATTTCAGAAGAAAGGACACATGTGGCAGGTGACAGAGGATGGGGACCAGGTCAGGCAAAGCCTGGGCTCTGCCATGGGATCCGAGAGAGGCTGTTGGCTGCTTGAGGGTTTGGGTAGAAGTCGGCTCTCGTTCCCACACAAGGACGACACTGGGTTTTCCTGACCATGTCTCCAGGGATAGCCGGCTGCTTTCATTCCGGAGGTGAGTGCTGGAGGAACATCTCTCTCTCTTCTCTCTCTCTCCTCTCTCTCTCTTTCCACTCTCTCCTTTTTTAGATTTTGTTTGTGGGTGAGGCGCCTGATTTTAGTGTTGCCTCGGGCGGCACAAAAATAAAATATACAAGTGACTGTATTGGCAGCATCCACCACCGCCCTCCAGTAGCATTGAGGGGTTGATTGTTTAGGCCTGCTCAGTGTCTCACAGGCTGCTGCTCTGATTATTTTCCTTGTGTTGTAGAGGATTCTAGAATTTTAGGGGGAGGAAAAATGGCAGCCTGAATATTTATGGGACTCCAGCTAATCCCTGCAGATATGTACCCAGTAGGCAGCAGGAGAGCCCATAAATAGTCTGAGATCTGAGACAGGGAGAGAGAGTTCCTGGGTCCAGTCCTGCTGGAGTAGACCACTGTGCATGGGCTCTGCCCCTGGGGCAAGAGTTCTAGAGGTGGCACTAAGAAGACATAGAGGTCCCAGCTAAGTCTTAGTTATGGAATCAGTTTGAATCTGGAGAAGATCTTTTAGAGAACCAGGAGGAAGTTGATGGGGAAAGAGTCCAACTGTCCTATGGTGGTCCCAGCTAAGCCAGTAAGCTTAGTCTTGGAATCAGTTTGAATCTGGAGAAGATCTTTTAGAGAACTAGTAGGAAATTGATGGGGAAAGAGTCCAACTGTCCTATGGTGGTCCCAGCTAAGCCAGTAAGCTTAGTCTTGGAATCAGTTTGAATCTGGAGAAGATCTTTTAGAGAACTAGGAGGAAATTGATGGGGAAGGAGTTCAATTGTCCTATGGTGGTGTGAACCTGTATTTCCCTCACCGAGAAGAGCCTGGTGGTTATCGACAGGAGGAAACCAATGATCCTGTGGCTATGTGAGTAGATGATCCAAGTGCTGGAAAATCAGTGATTGTGAACAGCTTTTGGTCCCTGGGAGAAGTCATAGCCACTGTTAGTAATAGATTCTGTAGGACATTTTTTTGTACTGTTCAGCAAGATAGCTAAAAGTGTTCAGTTCATCAGTTTTGGGGTATCCCATGCTCCCCTCACTCTATCCAAATTCAACATTCCAATATAATCCAAAAAAAGACACCCCTAGACTTTTCTTTCAAGCCAGTCCAGGAGTAAAGAAAATGCTGTGTGCCTGACTGTGTGTGCTTCATCTGGGAGAATGGAACTAAGTTCACTAGTGGATCTTTAGGGATGTGCTACACTAGGCTTACAAAGCATGTAAGAACATGGGAAGGACTACACCATGTATTTTGTGTCCTGGGGGACAGAACTGTAAAAAAATTGAAGGGAGTTTCTCTTGAACAATAAGCTGCTCTCTCCTTGTGCAGGGGGACTGGTGTTGACTCTGCCCCCGCAGCTTGTAGTGGGTGGGTCTCATGGCCCCCTCCCATGACTATGTTTTATTGTTGTCATTGCCTTTACAATGCCCCCCCCTCCCCCTTTTTCCTAATATTTTATATGGGTATTACAGGGACAGGAAGTGAGGTGAAATCCCTCCAATAAGATCATAGGCAGAAATTAGACTTATCAGAAATTAAAATTCCTGATCTATTTGAAAAGAACACAAACAAATACATATAGATAGATTTGGGTTTTAAATAGTAATGTATACAGAGAAGGTGCTTTTATTAACTCAGTTTAATTACTATGCGACATACGTAGGTTTGGAACAACTTTTCTAGCTTTCCCTGAGAATGGAAAATATGAGATTGTTCTCCAAAGCCAGATGAAAATAGGCAGCTATAAATGGACCTCTCATTAGATTGCATGTTATAGGGAAGAATACTATGTTTTGTGTCAGTGTAACACTTCTGTGTATTTATCCAGCCCTCCGCTTCAGCCTCTCACCTTGCGACATGCTACAAAGTTACAGTCTGACCATTGGGGAAGAGGAGACTGAGGAAATGCTTTCTTCTGCCTGCAGTAGATTGATGACATTATCTTAGCCTAGGCAAAGCCTAAGGACTGGATCTTGATGATTGGAGGAGAGGAGACTGAGTAATTGCTTTCTCCTCTTGTAGCAGGCTGATCACATCATCCCAGCCTAGACAAAGTCAATGGACTATAGCTTTGATAATTGGGGAAGAAGTAGCTCTCCCCCAACTGATGACTGGGGGTAAAGGAGATTGAGGAAATTCTTATTCCTCCTGCAACAGATTGATGACATCATTTTGGCTTAGGCAAAGTCAATGGACTGAAGCTTTGATGATTAGGGGTGGAGACATTTCCCCAGCTGATGACTGGTGGAGAGGAGACCCTGCTAGAGCTGATGACTGGGGGAAAGGAGACTGAGCAAATGCTTCCTCCTCCTACTGAAGACTGATGACATCATCTTAGCCTCGGCAAAGCCTAAGGACTGGATCTTGATGATTGGAGGAGAGGAGACTGAAGAATTGCTTTCTTCTCTTGTAGCAGGCTAATCACATAATCTCAGCCTAGGCAAAAGTCACTGGTCTATAGCTTTGATAATTGGGGAAGAAGTGACTCTCCTCCAACTGATGACTGGGGGAAAGGAGACTGAGGAAATGCTTCCTCCTACAGAAGACCGATGACATCATCTTAACCTAGGCAAAACCTAAGGACTGGAGCTTCATAATCGGAGAAGAGGAGACTGAGGAATTGTTTTCTCCTCTTGTAGCAGGCTGATCACATCATCCCAGCCTAGGCAAAGTCAATGGACTATAGCTATGATAATTGGGGAAAAAGTGACTCTCCTCCAACTGATGACTGGGGAAAAGGAGATTGAGGAAACTCTTCTTCCTCCTGCAGCAGACTGATTACATCATTTCGGCCTAGGCAAAGTCAATGGACTGAAGCTCTGATGATTAGGGGATGGAGACTCTTCCCCAGCTGATGACTGGGGGAGACTAGACTGAGGAAATGCTTCCTCTTCCTACAGACGACTGATGACATCATCCTAGCTTAGGCAAAGTCAATGGACTATAGCTATGATAATTGGGGATGGAGACTCTCCCCCAACTGATGACTGAGGGAAATGAGATTGAAGAAATTCTTCTTCTTCCTGTAGCAGACTGATGATATCATTTCAGCCTAGGCAAAGTCAATGGACTAAAGCTTTGATGATTAGAGGATGGAGACTCTTCCCCAGCTGATGACTCTGCCAGAGCTGATTGCTGGAGGATACGAGACTGAGCAAATGCTTTCTTCTCCTACAGAAGACTGATGACACCATCTTAGCCTAGGCAAAGCCTAAGGACTGCAGCTTGATGATTGGAGGAGAGGAGACTGAGGAATTGCTTTCATTTCTTGTAGCAGGCTGACCACATCATCTCAGCCTAGGCAAAGTCAATGGACTGGAGCTTTGATGATTGGGGAAGAGACTCTCCCCCAACTGATGACTGGAGGAAATGAGATTGAGGAAATTCTTCTTCTTCCTGCAGCAGACTGATGACATCTTTTCAGCCTAGGCAAAGTCAATGGACTGAAGCTTTGATGATTAGGGGATGAGACTGGTCCCCAGCTAATGACTGGAGAAGATTTGACTGGGGGAATGACTTCCTCTTTCTACAGAAGACTGATGACATCATCTTAGCCTCGGAAAAGAGAATGGATACTGGAGACTTTAAATTATAAACTGTGGAGCTTCTCTAAAATATGATGCTACTGCCGTATATTGCAACATGTAGGGAATTTATCCATGCTGATAAAGACGAAGATATGCACTTTCATGGGTCACTCCTGTATTTATTTAACCAATTCAATACCGTGCAATTTTACCCCTTCCTGCCCAGGCCAGTTTTCAGGTTTCAGCGCTCTCACACTTTGAATGACAGTTGCGCGGTCATACAACATTGTACCCAAACTAAAATTTTATCATTTTCTTCACACAACTAGAGCTTTCTTTTGGTGGTATTTAATCATCGCTGGGGTTTTTATTTTTTGATAAATTAACAAAAAAGTCTGAAAATTGTGAAAAAAAAAACACATTTTTCTTTGTTTCTGTTATAAAAGTTTGCAAATAAATAATTGTTCTTCATAAATTTAGGCAGAGATTCTGCTACATGTCTTTGGTGAAAATAACCCAAATTAGGATGTATTTTTTAGTTTGTAGGAAAGTTATAGAGTTCACAAACTATGGTATAGATCTGAATATTGATCAGTCCTGAAGTACTGACAGCCAATCTAATTTCTTGAGGTCCAAGAATGTCAGAACAGTACAGATATCCCCCAAATGTCAGAACAGTACAGATATCCCCCAAATGTCAGAACAGTACAGATATCCCCCAAATGTCAGGACAGTACAGATATCCCCCAAATGTCAGGACAGTACAGATATCCCCCAAATGTCAGAACAGTACAGCTATCCCCCAAATGTCAGGACAGTACAGATATCCCCCAAATGACAGGACAGATATCCCCCAAATGTCAGGACAGTACAGATATCCCCCAAATGACCACTTTTTGCAAAGTAGACTGTCCGATGTACTTCATAAGAGGAATGGCGAGTTTTTTGAAGTTGTATTTTTTTTTGTCATAATTTTTCGGAATATGAAAAAATAAAAAAAATTATTTTTACTATTTTTTTTTTACATACTGTCACCAGTGCAGTACAGCATCATCATATAACTGGCATGGCGGTGAACAGGGACACTGACTGGTGACAGTGTGAAAAAAAAAAAATATATATATTTTTTTTTTCTTTAAAATTTTTTATTAAATTTTTTTTTCTTTCTTCTTTTTTTTTTAAGATTTTCTTTTCATATTTCACTATGACCAAAGTAGTACAATGTTACCATAGTAACATTGTACTACTTTGGGGAAGTGATCAGTATTTTTTTTTTTTCACACAATTTGCTTATAGCAAAGAATTACTTTGCTATAAGCAAGCATTTACCTCAATGACATCGATTCATTCAGGGTTTTTTTTTTTTTTGTGCTTAGCTGTGATTTGGCCACAGCTAATCACATGACGTGCATGTGACCTGCTGTGACCATTCACAGCTAGACACTAGTATACAATGGATGGCATGAATGAAGCCATCCAGTGTATACAAGTGTCATGTGACCTGCTGTGATTGGTCACAGCAGGTCACATGGTACCGGAAACGGTACTCAGATCTGTCATTGGCCGTGTCCGAGGTACATGGCCGGTGACAGATCGCGCCGCTGTGCAGCTCTGCAAACTGCGCATGTGCGGGAGGACGCCATATGGCGGCCCCCGGAAAGGTAATGCATTTTTGCGGACGCCATTTGGCCATAGGCCGGGCGTCAAATGGTTAATGATTTGTATAGTGCCAACAGTTTGCTCAGCGCTTTACAAAATCAAGGTAGACATTACAGTTACAATACAATTTGGTACAAGAGGAAACCGCGGGCCCGGCTCGTTAGAGCTAGACTTGATTCTGCATATATGACACACAGACAGCCACTCAAAGGAAATTTACAGATTTATATAGGAAACTAAATTGGTAAAAAAAAAATCTAAACATTACATTGTGACTTTTGTGGTCATACAAAAGTTCCATAGCGTAAAGAACATTGGCCGCTGAGGGCAACACAGACAGCTTCAGACCCTTTTCCATCATCCGTTTTATACTTATCTGCTAAAAAGAGCTCGTCGTAAGTCGTTGCTGTTTAATTCCCTTTTTTGTAGGTGAGTTATATGGCGACAATAATGAGCAGAGAGGTGGAGAAGATATTCAATCGGGAAGAGAAAAAGTTGGTTTAGTCAATTTAAATGCACTTTTTATGTTTGGCATGGAAATGACAACTATTGGTCTAGCAGTAATAACTTTCGCTGGATATAAATTCTGTTCAGGAAAGGAGTATAAATACGACATTTCATATCCTATATCCAGTTTCCATAAAAGAGATTTTACAGTTCTTAAATTTTTTCAGTCTTGGGTGTAAAACACGGGCCGGCCTCGACGATACGAGCTATCACAAAGCAGGTGCGCAAAGTGCCTGCCGTAGTTAAGCACATGATGAGTCGTCACATATTAATATCCGCTATGGCGCAAAACGCATTAACGCTGTCAATACTGGCAGGTGGAATATGTTATCAGCTGTTTTCTTTCCACATTTCCTATTTGTTGTGTACAAACAATGTAACCTTTTTCAGTTGCCCGATCAGATTGACGTTTGCGTGTATTTGGAAAGTTCAAAAAACAGGAGAGAGAAGAGAATGTCAACAATCTGATTAAAAAGTCTAAGTAGTCTTTATTCATCAAAATTGTAACTGTAAGCAGTCAACGCGTTTCATAGGCTTCTCCGCTCCTCTTTTATCAGGGCTTATGGGGCTAAAAAAAGTGAATAACTATTCCAGACCCTGTTGGGACATTTCATTGTAAGTGCTTGCGTAAATGGCTCTTGATATCAGAACAGCATCTGAAGTAGAAATGTGTGTGCATCCAAACAAGTGGTGGCCTATTTAAGGAATACAGCAGAGTTTGGAAGTTCCTGGATGGTGTACAGATTTTACCCTGTGACTTGAACCAAGAACCTATTCCTGAGATTTCTTTTCCTTTTGTTGCCCTTGGACTTGTTTTGCTCCAACTTCCTGCTATTGACCTCAGATAGTTCCTAAACACAGCTTGTCTCTGCTGATTCTCGGTTTGACCTTAACTAGTTCCATGGTTAGCTAGTGTTTGACCAAAGTTTGACTCTGCCAATTCCTTCTATAACCTGGGCTAGTTTCTGACCACAGCTGATTTCTGGTTGGACTTCGGCTAACTTTTGACCAAGGCATGTCTCTGCTGATTCACAGTTTGACCACGCCTAGTTCTTGACCAAGGTTTGTTTTGGTGATACCCGGTTTGAGCTAGTTCCTGAACACAGCTTGATTTCTGCTTTGACCCTGGATAGTTCCTGAAAACAGCTGGTCTCTGCTGATTCCTGGTTCAATCTCGGCTAGTTTCTGACCAAGGCATGTCTCTGCTGATTCATAGTTTGACCTTGCCTAGTTCTTGACCAAGGCTTGTTTTTGGTGATGCCCGGTTTGAGCTAGTTCCTGAACACACCTTGATTTCTGCTTTGACCTTGGATAGTTCCTGAAAACAGCTTGTCTCTGCTGATTTCTGGTTCAACCTCGGCTTGTTCCTGACCATGGCTTATCTCTGCTGAGTTCCTGTTTGAGCTTGGCTAGTTCCTGACCATGGCTTATCTCTGCTGAGTTCCTGTTTGAGCTTGGCTAGTTCCTGACCATGGCTTATCTCTGCTGAGTTCCTGTTTGAGCTTGGCTAGTTCCTGACCATGGCTTTTCATTGCTGAGTTCCTGTTTGAGCTTGGCTAGTTCCTGACCATGGCTTATCTCTGCTGAGCTCCTGTTTGACCTCAGCTGGTTCCTGCCCAAGGCTTGTCTCTGCTGATTCCCAGTTCAACCTGACTAGTTTCTGACCAATGCATGTCTTTGCTGATTCATAGTTTGGCATTGGCATGTTTTATGACCAAGGCTTGTCGCTGCTGATGACCAGTTTGAACTCTACTAGTTCCTGACCAAGCCTTGTCTCTGCTGATGCTAGGTTTGATCTTGGCTAGTTCCTGACCAAGGTTTGCCTCTGATGATGCCAGGTTTGATCTTGGCTAGTTCCTTATCAAGGTTTGTCTCTGTTGATGCCCTGTTTGACCTTGACTAGTTCCTTATCAAGGCTTTTCTCTGCTGATGCCAGGATGGATCTTGGCTAGGTCATGACCATAGCTTGTCTCTTCTGATTTCTGGGTTGACCATGGCTTGTTCCTGACAGAGATTTATCTCTACCGACCTCCTGGTGTGATGTCGCTTCCCTTCTGATAATTACTCTGCCTGCTACCCTTATTGCTGTTATAGCTACTGACCATCCCAGTCCACACAACACTTCTTGCTTACTCTGTGCTCCAGCATCCTGGCCATCTCCCATCTTATCTACTAATTCTCCGGAACCTTGCTGTCGGTCTGCACTAGCCCCTCACAGACAAAATTGCCTCCAGAAGGAACATTCCATAGATTGTAGTTCTTTCACCTGTCACTCTGTGCCCTCTCACTCCTTGTTCTACCCCCAGAGGTGGCTGGACCACAGGTGTATGAGAAGTTCTCTTGTAAACTCAGCCTCCAACCAGGTACATGATGTTATACAGGCGACCTGACAATGCAAAGCAATACCACCATAAGTAAAAACAGAGTCTGTCCCATTTATCCATCTCTTCACCTCTCCATAAGCCCTGATGAAGGGGGATCAGCAAAGTCCCTAAAAATTGTTTGCTATTTACGGTCACTATTCTGATCAAGAAAGGCTAACTGAACATTAATTTACCTCTGTGGCAGGTTCTTCTCTCTGCTGTTTTTTATGAATGTTGTTCCGAGGACATCTCTTGGCCCATCAGTTTATCGAGAATTCTATCTTTAACATGCAACTCCTCCTAAGACTCCTCTCCACGTGCACTTCCCCATATATTGTCATTTTGTACGACTTGTTAACCACTTCCAGTCCGGACACTTTTACCCCCTTCCTGTCTAGGATAATTTTCAGCTTTCAGCACTGTCGCACTTTGAATGACAATTGCACGGTCATGCAACACTGTACCCATAAGAATTTTTTAGCATTTTTTGAGACAGATAAAATTTTATTTTGGTGGTATTTATTCACCACTGGGATTTTTATTTTTTTTTGCTATATAAATGAAAAAGTCCAAAAATTTAGATAAAAAGTGATTTTCTTATAAAATTTAGCAAATAAATAATCTTTCTTCATAAATCTTGGCCAAATTTTATTCAGTTATCTTTTTTAGTAAAAAAAAATAACCCAAATTAGTTTATAACCAAAAAGTATAATTTTTCAAACAATTTTTTTTACATTTTTATTTATTTATTTATTTTTTAACATACTGTCACCCTGTCAGTACAGTGTCACCATAGTGACACTGTACTACTTGTGGGGGGTGATGAAGATTTATTTTTTTTTACACTGATTGCTTTTACACCCATAAAGACTGTAAAAGCAATCATTTCTCCTTCTCTCTGGCAGCATTCTTGCAGCCATTGAGAAATACTGTGTGAGTTGTGATTGGTCACAGCTTGTCACATGCTACAAGGCTGTTGTGAATAGCCTTGTACCATGTGATCTCCGTGATCATTCACATGTAGTAAGCAATTATGTCAGAAGTGACATCTTGCTTACACCTATTCATGTGATCACTGATTGGCCAATCAGTGATCACATGATCGGGACCTCACACAGAAGTCCGTACAGCGATCGGTGTTTCTCTGTGTCTGGAGGACAAAGCAGGCACCGGTTCTTGGTGCCGTGCTCTCCAAGGGAACGTGTACAATCCAAAATGGCAGGTACCGTTTATGAACGGCAACCCTCCCCTGCACTGCCACGGTCCGGCCGTTTATATACAGCGCCCGGACGGGAAGTGGTTAAAAAAGCAACATGAATTGTTGTAATGCTGAATTATTAATTAGTAATAATAATAATAATAGCAATATCAGATTATTAGCCTTGACTGCACGACAATCAGAAATATAATTCACAGAGAAGTTGTCTACAAAGTAAATGAAAACAGCAGCCAGCCTAACCACCCAGCTCAGTGTTATAGAAAGCTTCTGCTAAGCCTCCGGCTTTAGGAAGGTACAGTGCACTGAGAAGCCGCTGAGTTGTTGATCTGAACAGTATACAGTACATTGCAGGGGCAGACTGACCATTTGAACACTCGGACACTGCCCGAGGGCTCGGGGTCAGTATGGGGCCCCAGGAAATGCCCCTGGTACCTTTTTATAGGCTTTTTTGGGTGTGCTTTGAGTGTGGGCAAAGACACAGGGGCCCCATGATCCCCTATTGCCCAGGGGCCCCATGAGTTGTCAGTCCGCCCCTGGTACATTGCATTTAGCTCACATCTTTCCTGACTGGGACTCTGAGAAGAACGATGAGCCATCATTCTGGCCACCGAAACATAGAGACCTGCAGGACAAGGTAGCTGTAGGTGACTTGTACCCTATTGAGGAGCTTAAATAGTATATGATATTTGTCGTATCATTCTTATATGTGACTATAGCGCCTATATTTATAAATCCCCATGGCCTTACATTATAATTAGTGATGGCGTCCTCACATCATAATTGTATTCAAAAATGAATGCAACCTAAGCAAGGCACTTCCAAAACTTTCATTGAGCGTTTGCAGTCTCAGCTTTTTATGGAGTAGCAGGAGTAAGCCAAAACCATTGTGTTGTGTGTCCTCAAAAAGGAAGTGCACCAAGAAATTGTATCAAGTCTATAGGCTTGAAATATTCTTAATTAAAAAAAAAAGAATTTGATATGTGGAACCAAGAACCCCTAAAGGTTTTAAAAAATAATGAAATCCCATTCCCAATTCCCTGCACTCAATACTTATTTGCGAAGTATATAAAGAAGAAAAATTCTAAGCATACTTATCCCTCCTAATGGGGCAATGTTGTCCACCTTTGCTTGGGAGGATAAGTGTTCTTTTAGGTTTAGGTTTGGACTGGATGTTTTTACAAATTATATAAAGAAGACTTTGGTGATAAGTAGGGACCACATCGAAGTATTGCCTTCATTATGTATTATGCCTTCATTATGTATATATATATATATATATATATATACATACCCATATGGTAGAAAAATATAATTGAAATATATTTGAAAAATATTCTTCCCAAATATATTGACATATATTTGAAATGCTACAATTTTTGCCATATTCAATATATTTCAAAATATATTTCATTTATACTGTATGTTGAAATGCGTTTTTATTACAAAATATATGAAAAATATTTTTAAACATACATTTCAAATATACTGTGTGACTTTAAAAATACAAATCTACATTTTTGGAATGCATTTGCAAATATAAGTAAACAATATATGTTAAAATGACTTTTTTATATGTTAAAAAAAAAATCTGTATATTTGAAATGTATTTGTAAAAATAGTTTTTATTTATTTTGTAATAAAAATGCATTTCAACATACAGTATATATATATTTAGAAATATAATGAATATGGCCAAGATTGTAGTATTTCAAATATATGTCAATATATTTGGAAAGAATATTTTTAAAATATATTTCAAATATATTTTTCTCCCATGTGGGTATATATATATATATATATTTTTATATATATATATATATATATATATATATATATATATATATATATATAATTATTATTATACAGTATTTATAAAGTGCCAATAGTTCGCTCAGCGCTGTACATTACAAAGGGGGACAGAACATGTGACAGAACAACAACAATACAACGCAAAACATGAGGGGATCGAGGGCCCTGCTCTTTCGAGCTTACAATCTAGGAGGGAGGGGATGGTGGCACAGGAGGAGATAGCTGTGGGGGATGGAGTGGTAGGAAGAGTGGAGGAGGTCGGCAAGTTAGCAGGGGGTGGGGTAGGCTTCCCTGAAGAGGTGGGTTTTCAGGGGGCGCCTAAAGGAGAGGAGAGTAGGTGATAATCTGATGGGTTGGAGCAGGGAGTTCCAGAGGATGGGTGACACCCTGGAGAAGTCCTGGAGGCGGGCATGGGAGGAGGAGACCAGGGAACTATATATATATATATATATATATATATATATACAGTATATATGTGTGTGTTTGTAACTTGATAAATTAATGAAGGCAATACCTCTATGTTGTTGTCTTCTTTATATATTTGTAAAAACATCCCGTCCAAACCTACATTTCTCTCATATAATCCCAGTACCTGACACATGAGACCACAGGAACTGGTAATGCAGAGACAGCAGACTGGATGTTTTAAAGAAAATCTTCCTTAGCCCCACCCCTTCTACCTTCTAGCATATTAGCAGACAGCCCACTAGGAGCCAACACTTTAGAAGATGTAAAGAGTACTGTGAAAATTGAACATAAAGACAGATATCTGATTAAATATGCCATAATAAAGGTACGTTCTCCGTGTACATGTGACAAGTTCTATTGAAATATGAAATATGCAGGTAGGTTAATCAGCTTCAGCTAGTATCTTGTGTGCAAGTAAGTATCTTGTGTCAGTAAGCTTCAAGTGATGAATTTCATATTGGGTGAAACATTATAAAGCAGTAGTCCTAAGTATGATGTAATGCAAGATTATTATGAGGCCCCCATGCACCTGGGGCCCCTGGTGTCAGCCCTGAGTGTCAGCCCACTGGTTGCATCTGGACTGAGGGCTCTTAAGAGGAGCAATGAGGCAGAGTGCTGTGAAGCTATGAGCACACCCAGAAGCGCAGAGACCAGGTGATGACATCACTGGGTCTAAAATAAGATAGAATTTAAAAAAACACACACACATATATATATTAAAATAAAAAAAATAATATCACTAAGAAAGAATAAAAGAAAAGTATAATCAAACAAAAAATTAGTATAACTGGGTCTAAAGGTAAAAAAGAATAAAATTAAAAAAATATAGAATAAAAAAAATAACATCCTTGGGTCTAAAATAAAATAAAACATATCTATCTATCTATCTATCTATCTATCTATCTATCTATCTATCTATCTATCTATCTATCTATATAAATGAAAAGAATAAAATAAAAAAAAATATCACTGTGTCTAAAGTAAAAATATATATAATTAAATAAAAAAATACCATCCCTTGGTCTAAAATAAAAAAGGATAAAATAAAAGAAATAAATTATAATAAAATAAAAAAAAATACAACAATAATAATAATAATAATAGTAAAAACATTTATAAAAAATGTCTATAGGAGGGAAAGGAAGAACCAGGGAGGGCAAAATACAAACAGATACAAACACTGTCAGCCATTCGGGGATCAAACTATTTTTCAGTGCTGTCAGTCTAACACTGGGAGGTTAGCAGGCAAGCTGCACACATAATGTTCAGATCACATCCAACTTTATAAAAGCCGGACAAATCACACTAAAGCCCTGCTTAGAACTACCGCTCTGTAATGTTTCACCCAATATGGACTTAATTTTTAGTTCTTTGGGGGAAGTGGGGAGGAGGGTGGCAGATGAATGTTCTCCGTAAAGCACTACAGGGTAAGTTCTCCAAATACAAATGAGCGAAATATAAATGCATCATGAAATCTAGCCAATACCGTATATTTCATACTTGGCACGTAAACCCCTTTTTTTTTCTTCCAGGAAGGCTTCCTTTTCTCGCAGAACGCACCTTCTGATTAAACTCGATGCCAAAATAGCTCACTCGGCCTTCGCTGTTTACTAACATTTCAATTTCTATGGTTCATTTCGTAAACTTGGAATAAAAAAAAAAAAAGAACTGGTAGGAAGGTTGCAGGGGAGCTTGGCTTGTCTCTAACCTTGATGATATTTTCACTGAAGCAGCATAATGCTTCTTAATTGCTTAAGAGAAGGGAGCGTGTTGACATTTCTCCGCTGCACGGTGCCTAAACCATTATGCTAATCCAAGCATTATATACACCAACATATTTATGGCACTGACACAAGTGATGCCGCAGGTAAAGGCCTGTGAAATGGTCTGTAAACACAGAGAATTGATTCTGAGCTTGCAGGCGCCCGCCGTTAAAGCCGCAAAGCCTCCCGAACGCACGTTTTCCAATTCCAATTCCGCTTGTCAGGTTTGGGTCAGACCGTGTCAGTGAATCTGCCATCGCCCATCAGCCTGTCTACTTAATATGTAAAGCGACCGCACTCGAAGAAATTAACGCTGATGCGCCGAGCCTGGCGGGGGCCCGGAGCCGCGTACGGCCAATTTGAACGCATCATGTAGATTGTCTGTAACGCTTTGTAAACATTAAAGATTCATAATGAAAGAAAAAAAGGAGATGGTACGTTGAGGCCTATTCTGTTTGTCATTTTTTTTTTTTTTTGCTGCTTAGGGACGGACAGTTGTAATGCATTCTGGGGAGGGAGGATTCGCGAGCTAATAAAACGGCGCGATGATGTTTTGCAATTTTGCAAACCGCTCGTCCGGTGATGAAGAGCTGTAAACGTATCTCTTAACGGCCATGTCTAGCTGTTAAGTGGTCTAATAACAATATTCCTTGGTAGTTCCGTAGGAGAGGTCCGGGGGGAAAATACAGAGGTTTGGCTGGTGGTAAAGCATAGCTGGTTCTTTATCAGTCATGGCCGCGCACGGGTAGCCTTGTCACAGGGAATTGGAACAGATAGGTGAGAGAATATGAAATGTGGCTTCCACCTCCCATCAGAGAGTGAATAGCTGCCATCTTGGTCCTTAAAGGGAACGTACAGTCGTTTTATTTTATTTTATTTTTTTACAATACAGGGTGTTTTATTGTAATCTGCCATCTTGGTCATGCAGTCATTTTACTTAGATAGTCTTCCCTTATTTATTATGGTCAGGGCTAAAAAAATCTAATTTAAAAATATTTTTTACAGAGCTCAATAGCTCAAGCTGAATTTTAAGTAGGATTTGCACTCTGCCTAACCCCCTCCCCCCGATGAAATCCCCAACACTTGAGCATGTCTTAAAATAAATAAAAAAACAAAACAAAACGCTTGTCCGGTGATGAGAGTCTGAGAGTCAGAGTCTGAATAGTTGCCATCTTGGTCCTTAAAGGGAACATGCAGTGGTTTTATTATTTTTTTTTACAATGGTGTGCCTCTGCCTAACCCCCTCCCCCCGATGAAATCCCTAACACTAGAGCATGTCTTAAAATACATTTAAAAAAAACAAAACACTTGTCCGGTGCTGAGAGTCTGAGAGTCAGAGAGTCTGAATAGTTGCCATCTCAGTCCTTAAAGGGAACGTACAGTGGTTTTATTTATTTTTTTTACAATAGAGGGTGTTTTATTGTAAAAGGAAAGGGCAAAAAGATTACAGAATTTTTTATTTATTATGGCCAGGACTTAAAATAAAATACAATTTAAAAATATCTTTTACAGAGCTCAATAGCTCAAGCTGAATTTTAAGTAGGATTTGCCTCTGCCTAACCCCCTCCCCCGATGAAATCCCCAACACTTGAGCATGTCTTAAAATAAATTAAAAAACAAAACGCTTGTCTGGTAATGGGAGTCTGAGAGTCAGAGAGTCTGAATAGTTGCCATCTCGGTCCTTAAAGGGAACGTGCAGTGGTTTTATTATTTTTTTTTACAATACAGGGTGTTTTATTGTCAAAGGAAAGTGCAAAAAGATTTCAGCAGATTTTTTTATTTATTATGGTCAGGACTTAAAATAAAATACAATTTAAAAATATATTTTACAGAGCTCAATAGCGCAAGCTGAATTTTAAGTAGGATTTGCACTCTGCCTAACTCCCTCCCCCGATGAAATCCATAACACTTGACCCTGTCTTAAAATAAAAAAGAAATTAAAAAAACACTTGTTCGGTGATGAATACCTGTAAACGTATCTCTTAACGGCCATGTCTAGCTGTTAAGTGGTCTAATAACAATATTCCTTGGTAGTTCTGTAGGAGAGGTCCGGGGGGAAAATACAGAGGTTTGGCTGGTGGTAAAGCATAGCTGGTTCTTTATCAGTCATGGCCGCGCACGGGTAGCCTTGTCACAGGGAATTGGAACAGATAGGTGCGAGAATATGAAATGTGCCTTCCACCTCCCATCAGAGAGTGAATAGCTGCCATCTTGGTCCTTAAAGGGAACGTACAGTCGTTTTATTTATTTTTTTTTACAACACAGGTTGTTTTATTGTAATCTGCCATCTTGGTTGTGCAGTCATTTTATTTAGATAGTCTTCCCTTATTTATTATGGTCAGGGCTAAAAAAATCAAATTTAAAAATATTTTTTACAGAGCTCAATAGCTCAAGCTGAATTTTAAGTAGGATTTGCACTCTGCCTAAACCCCTCCCCCCGATGAAATCCCCAACACTTGAGCATGTCTTAAAATAAATAAAAAAACAAAACGCTTGTCCGGTGATGAGAGTCTGAGAGTCAGAGAGTCTGAATAGTTGCCATCTTGGTCCTTAAAGGGAACGTACAGTCGTTTTATTTTATTTTTTTTACAACACAGGTTGTTTTATTGTAATCTGCCATCTTGGTCGTGCAGTCATTTTATTTAGATAGTCTTCCCTTATTTATTATGGTCAGGGCTAAAAAAATCAAATTTAAAAATATTTTTTACAGAGCTCAATAGCTCAAGCTGAGTTTTAAGTAGGATTTGCACTCTACCTAACCCCCTCCCCCCGATGAAATCCCTAACACTTGAGCATGTCCTAAAATATATAAAAAAAACAAAACAAAACGCTTGTCCGATGATGAGAGTCTGAGAGTCAGAGAGTCTGAATAGTTGCCATCTTGGTCCTTAAAGGGAACGTACAGTTGTTTTATTTTATTTTATTTATTTACAATACAGGGTGTTTTATTGTAATCTGCCATCTTGGTTGTGCAGTCATTTTATTTAGATAGTCTTCCCTTATTTATTATGGTCAGGGCTAAAAAAATCTAATTTAAAAATATTTTTTACAGAGCTCAATAGCTCAAGCTGAATTTTAAGTAGGATTTGCACTCTGCCTAACCCCCTCCCCCGATAAAATCCCTAACATTTGACCCTGTCTTAAAATAAAATTTAAAAAAAACAAAAAAACACTTGTCTGGCGATGAAGAGCTATAAACGTATCTCTTAATAGCCATGTCTAGGTGGTAAGTGGTCTAATAACAATATTCCTTGGTAGTTCCGTAGTAGAGGTCCGGGGGGAAAATATAGAGGTTTGGCTGGTGGTAAAGCATAGCTGGTTCTTTATCAGTCATGGCCGCGCACGGGTAGCCTTGTCACAGGGAATTGGAACAGATAGGTGAGAGAATATGAAATGTGTCTTTCACCTCCCATCAGAGAGTGAATAGCTGCCATCTTGGTCCTTAAAGGGAACGTACAGTGGTTTTATTTATTTATTTATTTATTTTTACAATACAGGGTGTTTTATTGTAAAAGGAAAGGGCAAAAATATTACAGAATTTTTTATTTATTATGGCCAGGACTTAAAATAAAATACAATTTAAAAATATATTTTACAGAGCTCAATAGCGCAAGCTGAAATTTAAGTAGGATTTGCACTCTGCCTAACCACCTCCCCTGATAAAATCCCTAACACTTGACCCTTTCTTAAAATAAAAACAAAAATTTAAAAAACGCTTGTCTGGTGATGAAGAGCTGTAAACGTATCTCTTAGTGGCCATGTCTAGGTGGTAATTAGCCTAATGACAATATTCCTTGGTAGTTCTGTAGGAGAGGTCCAGAAAAAAATACAGAGGTTTGGCTGGTGGTAAAGCATAGCTGGTTCTTTATCAGTCATGGCTGCGCACGGATAGCCTTGTCACAGGGAATTGGAACAGATAGGTGAGAGAATATGAAATTTGACTTCCATCAGCAAAAGAAAGTCTGAATGGCTGCCATCTTGGTCGTGCAGTCGTTTTATTTAGATAGTCTTCCCTTACTTACTATGGTTAGGGCTAAAAAAAATACAATTTAAAAATATTTTTTACAGAGCTCAATAGCTCAAGCTGAATGTTTACAAAATTCTGCTGTAATCTTTTTGCACTTTCCTTTTACAATAAAACCCCCCTTGTAAAAAAAAAATAATAAAACCACTGCACATTCCCTTTAAGGACCAAGATGGCAACTATTCAGACTCTCTAACTCTCAGGCTCTCATCACTGGACAAGCGTTTTTTTTTTTTCTTTTTAATTATTTTAAGACAGGATCAAGTGTTAGGGATCAGAGGAGGGTTTTTAGGCACTCTGCACCTAACACTTGATCCTATCTTAAAATAATTAAAAAGAAAAAAAAAACGCTTGTCCAGTGATGAGAGTCTGAGAGTTAGAGAGTCTGAATACTTGCCATCTTGGTCCTTAAAGGGAATGTGCAGTGGTTTTATTATTTTTTTTTTTTACAAGGGGGGTTTTATTGTAAAAGGAAAGTGCAAAAAGATTACAGCAGAATTTTTTATTTATTATGGTCAGGACTTAAAATAAAATACCATTTTAAAATATCTTTTACAGAGCTCAATAGCTCAAGCTGAGTTTTAAGTCGGATTTGCATTCTGCCTAACCCCCTCCCCCTAAAAAATCCCTAACACTTAACCTTACTTAAAATAAAACACAAAAATAATTTACTACACAAGTGTTGTATTGCTGGAAGCAGAAGCTCTTTCTTTTAAAATCCAGCTTGTGACATACTGTAGGTCCCTGTCAGGTCTATGGGACCTGGCAGAGATAACTGAGGCATGTGTGTACATGCACGAGGACCTACACGCATGTGCAGACATGCTGGTAAGGGAGAGATACGCATGTGTGCCATCTCGCCTGGAGTGGCGACATCACACCTCTCAGGAGGCAGCTTGTGAGATGTCAGGAATGCACATTTATCCCGCAGCATGCATGCGCATATGGACGGGATCTTATGTAATTCCGGCCTAGGCTGGAGTTAGGCAATAAAAAAAATTAAATGAAAAAATAAAAATTTACCTTGCAAATAAATTTTCATTTTTTTTGTAATGTGAAAGGGAAGGGGGAGGAGGCAGGAGAGGATCTGTAAAAAGTGAGTAAAGTTCTGCGTAGTTGCATTGGTTCAGCTTGGCACAATGGAAGTAGTCATATCTCATGCCTGATGGGTCATTGGAGAAGGTGACTATCGCTGCACCACAATGTGACCACATGGGGTTGATGGACACAAGTAAATACAGTGAGGAACAGAAGTATTTGAACCCCCTGCGATTTTGCAAGTTCTCCCACTTAGAAATCATGGAGGGGTCTGAATTTCACATTGTAGGTGCATTCCCACTGTGAGAGACAGAATTAAAAAAAAAATTCAGGAAATCACATTGTATGATTTGTAAAGAATGTATTTGTCTCGCACTGCTGAACAGAAGTATTTGAACACCTAAGAAATCCGTGGTAATATTTGGTACAGAAGTCTTTGTTTGCAATTACAGAGGTCAGACGTTTCCTGTAGTTCCTGACCAGGTTTGCACTGCAACAGGGATTGTGGCCCCCTCCTCCACACCGATCTCCTCTAGATCTGTCAGGTTTCGGAGCTGTCGCTGAGCAACGCGGAGTTTCAGCTCCCTCCAAAGATGTTCTATTGGATTTAGGTCTGGAGACTGGCTAGGCCACTCCAGAACCTTGATATGCTTCTTACGGAGCCACTCCTTGGTTCTCCTGGCTGTGTGCTTCAGGTCGTTGTCATGTTGGAAGACCCAGCCACGACCCATCTTCAATACTCTGACTGAGGGAAGGAGGTTGTTGCTCAAAATCTCACAATTAATGGCCCCATTCATCCTCTCCTTAATACAGTGCAGTCGTCCTGTCCCCTTCGCAGAAAAGCACCCCCAAAGCATGATGTTACCACCCCCATGCTTCACAGTAGGGATGGTGTTCTTGGGATGCAACTCATCCTTCTTTTTCCTCCAAACACGAGGAGTGAAGTTTAGACCAAAAAGTTCTACTTTGGTCTCATCTGACCACATGACTTTCTCCCATGCCTCCTCTGGATCATCTAGATGGTCATTGGCAAACTTCAGACGGGCCTGGACATGTGATGACTTGAGCAGGGGAACCTTCCGTGCAATGCATGATTTGAAACCAAGACGGCATAGAGTTCTACAGACAGTGACCTTTGAAACTGTGGTCCCAGCTCTCTTCATGTCAATGACCAGCTCCTCCCTTGTAGTTCTGGGCTGATTCCTCACCTTTCTTATCATCAGTGATACCCCGCGAGGTGAGATCTTGCATGGAGCCCCAGTCCGAGGGAAACTGACAGTGACTTTAGCCTCTTCCATTTTCTAACAATTGCTCCAACAGTTGATCTATTTTCACCAAGCTGCTTGGCAATTGCCCCGTAGCCCTTTTCAGCTTTGTGGAGGTCCACAATTTTGTCTCTGGTGTCTTTTGACAGCTCTTTAGTCTTGCCCATGGTAGTAGTTGGCGTCTGACTGACTGTGGGGTGGACAGGTGTCTTTAAAGAGCTCAGACAGGTGCTACTAAGTTAGATTAATGAGTGGAGTAGAGATGGACTTTTTAAAGGCACAGTAACAGGTCTTTGAGAGCCAGAATTCTTGCTGTTTTTTAGGTGTTCAAATACTTATGTTCAGCAGTGCAAGACAAATACATTCTTTAAAAATCATACAATGTGATTTCCTGAATTTTTTTTTAATTCTGTCTCTCAGAGTGGGAATGCACCTACAATGTGAATGTCAGACCCCTCCATGATTTCTAAGTGGGAGAACTTGCAAAAGTGCAGGGTGTTCAAATACTTCTGTTCCTCACTGTATAATATATTTTCCTATCTATTTAGTCCCCCATCTATCCATATCTCCATATTTTATTTTACTGGTAAACCACTTTGAAAAACACCCCCCCTAACATTTCTAGCTGCAGCCATCTTGAGTAAGGGCAGGTGATTCGTGTAGCATGTACTTTCGGGAATCCATCTGCCCTATAGCTCAGGCAGGCAGCGGGGTGGCCTCTCCTCTTCTGAAGACTTCTGGGATGTATGACATAATTTGCCTAGACCAGACACCAGGAAGCAACTGAGGAAAAAAAAAGTGTAAAACAAGTAAATCTGAGGGTTTTTCAAAAAGTATCTGCACACATATATACATACATGTGTGTGTGTATGTATATATATATATATATATATATATATATATATATATATATATATATATATACACACATACACACATAAATACGAGGGTTCTTCAAAAAGTATCTGCATTTTATATATATATATATATATATGTGTGTGTGTGTGTGTGTGTGTGTATATACCAGTGCGAAAACTTTTTGCAGACCCTTTGTATTATATATTTATATATTTTCCTATCTATTTACTAAGATTTAGCAGCATAATAATTACAAATGGTTCAAATTGGATTAGAAAGCGAAGTTCCACTTTATGCTTTCCTATAGTGCTTTGGGTGTACTGGTGACAAAAAAAAAAAAGAAGACTCCTGGGATATACGTCATTATTTTTGCCTAGGCCTGAAACCAGGAAGCATTTCAAGAAATGTAAAAAAAAAAAACCCCAAAAACGTAAAACAAGTAAATATAATATATCTTCCTGTCATTTACTAATGCTAGCAGCATAGGGATTAAAAAATACTTATAGTTGATTGAGAGAGTAAAGTTCCGCTTTAAAAAAATTTCTGACTGATTCAACCCAACCTGCTCCCAAGTGCCAGTCATGCATCTACCACTCTCAATGCCACATTAAAATGTATCTAAAGTCTAATAATTAAATTGTTGGGTAGAGTGGGGGATGATTTTTTTTTTCCTTCTGCATCCTATACAATAGATTTCCTTTCACTTTCTCTTCAGCAGATGCAACAGGAAGTGGGAGGAAATCCAGTCATCTAAATCAAATGCCCCCACTGGAAGCTATTCCTTCAATTCCTGTCCTGCAAAAAAATCAAAACATTAGTCAACAGTACAAATAGGGTGAATCTCCCCAGTGGGGACTCAGAAAGTAATAAAAACCTAACAGGGTTCCAACCTCTCATCAATATATACAAATAAAAATGTTTGGCTTTGGATACACTATGGGAGAAGAATGGGAGTTCTTCTTAAGCTAAAAAAACATTTTTTTTCTGCAGCTTTAGTGATGTCTCATACCTATAATGAAGTATGTAGACGTGCGGTTCGCTTCGTTCCGAATCGAAACTTGGACAATTTTTTTGTTATTTGGAAATTTGAATGTATCCAAATTTCTGAATTACAATGGTAACAAATTTACATGAATCGGAAATAACAAAACAAAATATCTCAATATCACCCCAATATGCTCAAAACGTATTACAATATGAATGCAAGATGTGAAAAACATACAATATACAGAAACCCCAAAAATTATAAATAATAAAAATATTTAAAAAATTAGTTCACTCGTGTCCAAAAGTAAAAGTCATTCCAAACTCTGATTCCCAATATGGAAATTTTTTTTCCCGGATCTTTATTGCCGAGCCCTCCAATTGGCTCCCAAGGAAAATGTGAACCTCCAAAAAAAGAAAAACTCATATAGTGCATTAACTTGATAAAATAAATAAATATCAATAATTAGAAACAATATGCATTGTGCGACTTCAAAAATTCAAAGGTGACCTTATAAGTGAAAGAGGAACACAGTGTAACAACCGTGATTGTGAGTCAAAGCTCCAACAAACTCCTTCCCAGCCTGAGTAACACTCTTTATGATGTCATCACAGCCTCATATAATCTTCTCCTAGATGTCATCATGGCTTTAACCACATGCCGCCCAGCCACTGTAGAAATACGGTGCCAGGGCAGCACGGCTGGGCAAAACCACATTTTAAAACGTGTGTTTTTAAAACAGGTAGGGGGTGCGCGCGAGGCGCGCCGCCGCCCTACCTGTCCCGCCGATCACAGCCGCGGATGTCAGTTGCCGGGTCACAGCCGGTCGTTACCGGCTATGTCCCGGCAATTAGTGTCAATCAGTGACAGAGAGCAGGGCTGCAGTAGCTGTGCTTTCTGTCAGTTCCCTGACAGCTCCTGACACGCTGATCGGGACAGAAGGGTTTATCTGTCCCTAACAGCGGTGTTCCCTGCAGTACACCCCCCCTAGTAAAACACTCCCCTCACACAGTTATTCCTTTCCCTGAACAATAAAGTTAACCCCTTCCTCCCCAGTGCCATTAGTACAGTGTCAGTGGGTTTTTTTTGCACTGATCATTGTATTGGTGTCACTGGTCATTGGTGTCATTTTTAAAAAATTAGTTCACTCGTGTCCAAAAGTAAAAGTCATTCCAAACTCTGATTCCCAATATGGAAATTTTTTTTCCCGGATCTTTATTGCCGAGCCCTCCAATTGGCTCCCAAGGAAAATGTGAACCTCCAAAAAAAGAAAAACTCATATAGTGCATTAATTTTATAAAATAAATAATAAATATCAATAATTAGAAACAATATGCATTGTGCGACTTAAAAAATTCAAAAGTGACCTTATAAGTGAAACACAGTGTAACAACCGTGATTGTGAGTCACTCTGTGAGTATAAATAATGCAAGTGACCAGTGTGAACTTCTAAAGTGTAAGGAGTAAATATCCTTACCAAAACAACCAGAAAACACGCCTTAATATCGCAAGAGGAATATTCGCAAAGCTCCAACAAACTCCTTCCCAGCCGGTGGATCGGACATCTTGGACACTGGAAACACATGTCAAACACTCCTGGAGGCTGCTCGGCGACCCTAGAGGTTCTTGTGGCATGGGAACAGGGCCGGACTGACAACTCATGGGGCCCCCAGGCAATAGGGGATCATGGGGCTCCTGTGTCCTTGCCCAAACTCAAAAGCCTATGAAAAAGGTACCAGGGGCATCTCATGGGGCCCCCTACTGACCCCGGTCAGTGCCCGAGTTTCCAAATGGTCAGTCCGCCCCTGCATGGGAATAAGGCAATTTTATAATGTTTTAAATGTAAGCATAGATTAAAGTATATTTTTGGTAATCTCATACGGAATTACACTATATATCCTTTTCATATACCATTTACACATCTATTGGAGCATGGGTACTATGAGTACTATGGAGTACTTCCATTACCCACTTGCCCTCCTGAGGATTTACCCCCCTTAACCACTTCCAGACCGGACACTTTTACCCCCTTCCTGACCAGGGCAATTTTCAGCTTTTAGCGCTATCACACTTTGAATGACAATTGCGCGGTCATGCAACACTGTACCCAAATGAATTTTTTACCATTTTTTTGAGATAGATAAAGCTTTATTTTGGTGGTATTTATTCACCACTGGGATTTGTATTTTTTTTGCTATGTAAATGAAATGTCCAAAAATTTTGAAAAAAAGTGTTTTTTTTATAAAATTTTGCAAATAAATAATATTTCATCATAAATCTTAGCCAAAATTTATTCCGTTATCTTTTTAGTAAAAAAAAAAAATCCAAATTAGTTTATAAGCAAAAATTATAATTTTTAAACATTTTTTTTTACATTTTAATTTTATTTTTTTATATTATTATTTATTTTTTTATTTTTTTTTTTACATACTGTCACCCTAGCAGTACAGTGTCACCATGGTGACACTGTACTACTTGTGAGGGGTGATGAAGATTTTTTTTTTTTTTTTTTTACACTGATTGCTTTTACACCCATATAGGATGTAAAAGCAATCATTTCTCTTTCTCTGTGTGCATCCATGCACTCATTGAGAAGAACTGAGTGAGCTGTGATTGGTCACAGCTTGTCACATGGTACAAGGCTTTTGTGAATAGCCTTGTACCATGTGACCTCTGTGATCATTCACAGATTTCACACATAGTAAGCAATGATGTCAGAAGTGACATCTTGCTTACTACTTTGCATGTGATCACTGATTGGCCAATCAGTGATCACATGATCGGGACCTCGTACAGAGGTCCCGTCCGACGATCGGTGTTTCACTGTGTCCGGAGGACACACAAGCAGGGTGCGGGGAGGCCGTTTATAGACAGCCACCCGACCCTGCAGTGCCACCGTCCGGCCGTTTATATACGGTCGGGAAGTGGTTAATGACCAGGCCTCTTTTTGCTACTCGGCGCTGCACTAATTCAACTGATAATTGCGCGGTCATGCAATGCTGCACCCAAACAAAATTTACGTCCTTTTTTCCACACAAATAGAGCTTTCTTTCGGTGGTATTTGATCACCTGTGCGCTTTTTATTTTTCACGCTATAAACAAAAACAGACCAAAAATTTTGAAGAAAAACAATATTGTTTACTTTCAGCTATAAAAAATATATAGTAAACTCAAAGTTGGTTATAAATTTAGGCCAAAATGTATTCTGCTCCATGTTTTTGGTAAAAAAATTCCCAATAAGTGTATATTGATTGCTTTGTGTGGAAGTTATAGCGTCTACAAACTATGGTATAGATACTGCAATTTACGCCATTTTTTTGCTATACAGCGCTGCGCTAGTTTAACGGACAATTGCGCGGTCATGCAATACGGTACATAAATGAAATTTACATCCTTTTTTCCCCCACAAATTGAGCTTTCTTTCGGTAGTATTTGATCGCCTGTGCATTTTTTATTTTTTGCGCTATAAAAGAAAAGGCTGACAATTTTGAGGAAAAAAAACAATATTTTGGACTTTTTGCTATAAAACATGTCCAGTAAAAAAAAATGTAAAAATCAAATTTAGTCATAAATTTCTGTCAAAATGCATTTTGCGACATGTCTTTGCTACAAAAACCCCAATACGTGTAAATTAATTGGTTTACGTGAAAGTTATAGCGTTTACAAGTGGAGGGAAAGATACTGGGATTTAAATTTTTTTTTATACTAATAATGGCGGCGATCAGCGACTTATGGCGGCGATCAGCGACTTATGGCAGGACTGCGGCGGACATTCTGACACTGGAGGGGAACTGACTTGGGGTCACTGACATCCCCAGGGACACCAATACAGTGATCAGTGCAAAAAAAAAAACACTGACACTGTACTAATGGCACTGGGGAGGAAGGGGTTAACTTTATTGTTCAGGGAAAGGATTAACTGTGTGGGGGGAGTGTTTTACTAGGGGGGGGGGGTGTACTGCAGAGAACACCGCTGTTAGGGACAGATAAACTCTTCTGTCCCGATCAGCGTGTCAGGAGCTGTCAGGGAACTGACAGAAAGCACAGCTACTGCAGCCCTGCTCTCTGTCACTGATTGACACTAATTGCCGGTACATAGCCGGTAACGACCGGCTGTGACCCGGCGACTGACATCCGCGGCTGTGATCGGCGGGACAGGTAGGGCGGCGGCGCGCCTCGCGCGCGCCCCCTACCTGTTTTAAAAACACACGTTTTAAAACGTTTTATTTCTACAGTGGCTGGGCGGCATGTGGTTAAAGCCATGATGACATCTAGGAGAAGATTATATGAGGCTGTGATGACATCATAAAGAGTGTTACTCAGGCTGGGAAGGAGTTTGTTGGAGCTTTGACTCACAATCACGGTTGTTACACTGTGTTCCTCTTTCACTTATAAGGTCACCTTTGAATTTTTGAAGTCGCACAATGCATATTGTTTCTAATTATTGATATTTATTTATTTTATAAAGTTAATGCACTATATGAGTTTTTCTTTTTTGGAGGTTCACATTTTCCTTGGGAGCCAATTGGAGGGCTCGGCAAGAAGAATCCGGGAAAAATTTTTTTCCATATTGGGAATCAGAGTTTAGAATGACTTTTACTTTTGGCCACGAGTGAACTAATTTTTTATATATTTTTATTATTTATAATTTTTGGGGTTTCTGTATATTGTATGTTTTTCACATCTTGCATTCATATTGTAATTATTTTTGAGCATATTGGGGTGATATTGAGATATTTTACACTTTCAAGGGTGAAAGTTAGACTCATATGCTAAAGGGTGCAATTTGGTAGTTTTTGTCTGTTTTGAATACCGTATTTTTTTTATATTTAACAAAACAAAATAGTGTCTGAAATCTGAATCGAATTCTAATCGAATTTGAATGCAAGAATAGAGTAAAATGGAATAGAAAATAAAGGAATAGAATAGAAAAGAATAGAATTGAATAGAAAGGAATAGAACAGAAAATAAAAGAATAGAATAGATAGTAAAGAATAGGGCAAAGCAGAATAGAATATAAAATAAAGGAATAAAATAGTAAAGAATAGGGAAAGGAAGAATAGAATAGAAAAGAATAGAATATAAAATAAAGGAATATAAGTAAAATGGATAGAACAGAATAGAACATAATATAAAATAATAAAGTAAAACCGAACAGAGTAGAATATAAAATAAAAGAATAGAATAAAAATGGATAGAATAGAACATAATATAAAATAACAAAGTAAAACAGAACAGTATAGAATATAAAATAAAAGAATAGAATAAAAATGGATAGAATAGAACAGAATATAAAATAATAAAGTAAAACAGAACAGAATAGAATATAAAAAAAGAACAGAATAAAATAGAAAAGAAAAGAATAGAATAGAATAAAATAGAACATAGCTGAAGATGAAAGTTTCTGATGGACGCATCCAACATTGGCTTGTGGCAGCATCCTGAGGGAAAGTATAGAGGTTACTAAGGGTTCCTTGAGCTGTGGTTGATGGACCCCCGATATGATGGTGCCTGCATAGTTCTGGGTCAACACCACTTGGCAAAACCTGTGGCATTGCACCAATTATCTTTTTTGCTGTTTGTAGTGGTGGCATTCTCATCCCCACTGTAAGAGGAGCATTCTTCCCACTGGCCACCAATGTAAGGGGAATTGATTTTAGCGGGGAATCCCTGAGACCCTAAAACTATTTAAGGATTCCAAAAGGTTGAGAAAGACTGCTCTAACCCTTACAGCTCTAAACCACCACCCACCACAGCAGCCTATCCTCTACGTTTCTGTAGTGTCATTGTCCTCTGTCTACTTGTTGGTGCCTGCACAGTTCTGGGTCAACACCACTTGGTAGAACCGATATGATGGTGCTTGCACAGTTCTGGGTCAACACCACTTGGTAGAACCGATACGATGGTGCCTGCACAGTTCTGGGTCAACACCACTTGGCAGAACTTGTGGAATTGCATCAATTATCTTTTTTGCTGTTTGTAGAGGTGGCATTCTCATCCCCACTGTAAGAGAATGTATTTTAGCGGGGATTCCCTGAGACCCGAAAACTGTTTAAGGATTCCAAAAGGTTGAGAAAGACTGCTCTAACCCTTACAGCTCTAAACCACCACCCACCACAGCAGCCTATCCACTAGGTTTCTGTAGTGTCATTGTCCTCTGTCTACTGGTCCAGGAGGCTTCTACAAAGTTGAAGGTTTCTGATGGACGCATCTAACATTGGCTTGTGACAGCATCCTCAGGAAAAGTATAGCACGGAGACAGCTGTGAACCACAAATGGCAAATTGGGTGATACAGGGTGGTGAGCATTCTTCCCACTGGCCACCAATGTAAGGGTAATTATTCCTCCTGAATTGCTTTTAGCGGGGATTCCCTGAGACCCGAAAACTATTTAAGGATTCCAAAAGGTTGAGAAAGACTGCTCTAACCCTTACAGCTCTAAACCACCACCTCCCCCCACAGCAACCTATCCACCAGGTTTCTGTAGTTTCATTGTCCTCTGTCTACTGGTCGAGGTTGCTACAAAAGCTGAAGATGAAGGTTCCTGATGGACGCATCGAACATTGGCTTGCGGCAGCATCCTGAGGGAACATATAGAGGATGCTAAGGGTTCCTTGAGCTGTGGTTGATGGACCCCCGATACAATGGTGCCTGCATAGTTCTGGGTCAACACCACTTGGTAGAACCAGTGGCATTGCACCAATTATCTTTTTTGCTGGACGCATCCAACATTGGCTTGCGTCAGCATCCTGAGGGAAAGTATAGAGGTTGCTAAGGGTTCCTTGAGCTGTGGTTGATGGACCCCCGATACAATGGTGCCTGCATAGTTCTGGGTCAACATCACTTGGCAGAATCAGTGGCATTGCACCAATTATCTTTTTTGTTGGATGCATCCAACGTTGGCTTGCGGCAGCATCCTGAGGGAAAGTATACTATGGAGACAGTTGTGAAACTCAAATTGGGTGATACAGGGTGGTGGCCGAGGGGTGGAATGAACTCGCTCCAATCTACTCATTCCTGATTCTAGTCGTAATTTTCTCAGTAGCAACTGTGTACCAAGAGGGGACAAAAAGACTCTTCACAAAGTAGGATAGGTACCTTCTAGACTGTCTCATACTGTTGCTCGGGAACATCTGACCTCTCTGTTCCTCTGAAAATTTGGCATCCTGAAAGCCAACGTGAAAGCCAAGTTTGAACAATCGCCCCATTCATATATTTACCTTTTTTTTTTATGAGGACCATGTGTAAGCCTGTGATTGCAATCCATAGCTTGAGGTAATAGGGAAGGCTCTAGCTGAGAGGCCTTTGTCCCAATCCTCCACAATGCTTCAGGATCCATGAAATTTACATTTAAAGCTATGACATTGAACCCTGCCTCTAAAATTGATTACGGATGATTCCTCCATAAATCCGTCACAAACACAGATCTTCAAATCATCGTCCTTTGAGGCCCAGTGATTTCCTCATTAACAAGATAGACAGGAGTAAGCCAAACAAATTAAAACACTGCTGTTCTTTTCCCGAAGCTTCCTGTATGCAAAAAAAAAATTGATTACTTATCTCAAAGACGGTTTAATTAATTAATTTTTTTAATCAGTTATTTATTTATACTAATTTATTGTACAAAAAATTAACATGTCTTTTTTAAAAAAATGATTTTTTTCTTGGCGTATGACTGTTGATTACTTAATATAGTAAATATAACCCAACTTAATAGTATATTAAAAAAAAATATAAACTCTCTAATTATTATAAGCTAAATTAACACATAAGAAAAGTTAAACAGGTAAAAATAAACAAAAGAAAAAAAAAGATAATGCTTATTATTGCACAAAAAAGGTCATATAACATTTTGAAGTATTTTAGTAAACAGAGTATGTTAAATTGTATTTTATTTATAAAACCACAACATATATACCTCTGAATTCCTAGTTTGGCAAACCTATAAAGGAAATTTTATAAATTCTGATATGTAAGGTAACTGCGTGGTACTATTGAGATATCTCACAGGTCAAGCTTCTTTCAAGGACAGTCTAGAAAAAAAAATAATTAATAACATTCACTCAATGCTTTAGCTAGGTATTAAAAAAAGATAATAATAATAAATAATAATAATAATAATATTAATAAAAAGTATGTGTATAGTATAAAAATTTTTTTAATTGTTTTATTTTTAATTTTTACTATACACATATTTTGTATTCATTATTTTTATAAGTAGCTAAAGTATTGAGTGAATGTTATTAATATTTTTATAGCTGGTGCAGTCATGATTAGGTACATGTACATATTTATATATTTTTATTATTAATAATAATAATAATAATAATAATAATAATAATAATATTTTCTAAATATATACATGAAAGTTCACATGAAAAAGCAATTTATACTTTTTATATTATTTATAGTATATAAAATATATGTTATTAGAATATAAAATAAAAAATATCAATAAAACAAAATAATAATAATATTTAATTATTAAGGTTATTACTATTATAAATAATAATAATGCTATTTTCTAAATATATACATGAAAGTTCACATGAAAAAGCAATTTAAACTTTTTATATTATTTATAGTATATAAAATACATGTTATTAGTATATAAAATAAAATTAAAACAACAATAAAACAAAATAATCATATTTAATTTTTATGGTTATTATTATTTTTATTATTATTAATAGTAATAATAATATTAATTAAAAAAAGTATGTGTATTGTTTAAAAAAAAATATATATACTTTTTTATTTTTTATTTTTACTATACACATATTTTGTATTCATTATTTTTATAAGTAGCTAAAGTATTGAGTGAATGTTATTATTATTTTTATAGCTGGTGCAGTCATGATTAGGAACATGTAGATATTTATACATTTTTGTTTAAATTAAATAATAAAAAGTAATTAAAATAATGTATATTATTTTTAGTATATAAAATACATGTTATTAATACATAAAATAAAATAAAAAATGTCAATAAAACTAAATAATAATAATATTTAATTACTATGGTTATTATTATAATAATAATAATATTAATGCTATTTTCTAAATATATACATGAAAGTTCACATGAAAAAGCAATTTAAACTTTGTATATTATTTATAGTATATAAAATACATGTTATTAGTATATAAAATAAAATTAAAACAATAAAACAAAATAATCATATTTAATTTTTATGGTTATTATTATTATTATTATGATTATTATTAATAATCATATTAATAATAATTTAAAAAAGTATGTGTATTGTATAAAAAATATATATATACTTTTTTTTATGTTTAATTTTTACTATACACATATTTGGTATAATTTTTTTTTATAAGTAGCTAAAGTATTGAGTGAATGTTATTGTTATAACTGGTGCAGTTATGATTAGGTACATGTACATATTTATAAATTTTTGTTCAAATTAAATAATAAAAAGTAATTAAAATAATGTATATTATTTTTAGTATATAAAATACATGTTATTAATATATAAAATAAAAAATGTCAACAAAACTAAATAATAATAATATTTAATTACTTCTATTATTATTATTATTAATAATAATAATAATAATAATAATAATATTTTCTACACTGAAACAGTTTTGTGAAGAGGAGTGGTCCAAAATGACTCCAGATCGTTGTGCAGGTCTGATCTGCAACTACAGGAAATGTTTGGTTGAGGTTATTGCTGCCAAAGGAGGGTCAGCAAGTTATTAAGTCCAAAGGTTCACATACTTTTTCCTCCCTGCACTGTAAATGTTTACATGTTATGTGCAATTAAACCATGGTAACATCTAATGTTTGTGTAGTATTATGTTCAGCAGACTGTGTTCTTCTATTGTTGTGACTTAGATGACGTTCAGAGCACATTTTATGCCCACTTCATGCAAAACTCCACGTAATCCCAAGGGGTTCACATACTTTTTCTTGCAACTGTATATATTAAAATATATGTTATTAGTATATTAAATAAAATGTAAATATCAATAACACAAAATAATAATACTATTTAATTATGGTTCTTCTTCTTCTTCATAATATTAATAATAATAATATTAATAATATTTTCTAAATATATACATGAAAGTTCACATGAAAAAGCTATTTAAACTTTTTATATTTTTTATAGTATATAAAATATGTTATTAGTATATAAAATAAAATTTAAATATCAATAACATAAAATAATAATAATATTTAATTATTATGGTTCTTCTTCTTCTTAATAATAATAATAATAATAATAATAATAATAGTAATAATAAAAATAATAATAATATGTTCTAAATATATACATGAAAGTTAACATGAAAAAGCTATTTAAACTTTTTATATCATTTATAGTATATAAAATATATGTTATTAGTATATAAAATAAAATTAAAATATCAATAACACAAAATAATTACTTTTTATGGTTCTTCCTCTTCTTCCTCCTCTTCTTCTTCTTATTATCATTATCATTAATAATAATAATAATAATAATAATAATAATATTTTCTAAATATATACATGAAAGTTCACATGAAAAAGCAATTTAAACTTTTTATATTATTTATAGTAAATAAAATATATGTTATTAGTATATAAAAAAAATTAAATATCAATGACACAAAATAATAATAATAATTACTTTTTATGGTTCTTCCTCTTCTTCCTCCTCTTCTTCTTCTTATTATCATTATCATTAATAATAATAATAATAATAATATTTTCTAAATATATACATGAAAGTTCACATGAAAAAGCTATTTAAACTTTTTATATTATTTATATTAAATAAAATATATGTTATTAGTATATAAAAAAAATTAAAATATCAATAACACAAAATAATAATAATAATTCCTTTTTATGGTTCTCTTTCTTCTTCTTCTTCTTATTATCATTATTATTATTAATAATAATAATAATAATAATAATATTTTCTAAATATATACATGAAATTTCACATGAAAAAGCTATTTAAACTTTTTATATTATTTATAGTAAATAAAATATATGTTATTAGTATATAAAAAAATGTAAATATCAATGACACAAAATAATAATAATAATAATTACTTTTTATGGTTCTTCCTCTTCTTCCTCCTCTTCTTCTTCTTATTATCATTATCATTAATAATAATAATAATAATAATAATAATAATATTTTCTAAATATATACATGTAAGTTCACATGAAAAAGCAATTTAAACTTTTTATATTATTTATAGTAAATAAAATATATGTTATTAGTATATAAAAAAAATGTAAATATCAATAACACAAAATAATAATAATAATTACTTTTTATGGTTCTTCTTCTTCTTCTTATTATTATTATCATTCATAATATTAATAATAATAATATTTTCTAAATATATACATGAAAGTTCACATAAAAAAGCTATTTAAACTTTTTATATTATTTAGCGTAAATAAAATATGTTATTAGTATATAAAAAAATGTAAATATCAATAACACAAAATAATAATTACTTTTTAAGGTTCTTCTTCTTCTTATCATTCATAATATTATTATTATTAATAATAATAATAATAATAATAATATTTTCTAAATATATACATGAAAGTTCACATAAAAAAGCCATTTAAACTTTTTATATTATTTAGAGTAAATAAAATATATGTTATTAGTATATAAAAAAAATTAAATATCAATAACACAAAATAATAATTACTTTTTATGGTTCTTCTACTTCTTCTTCTTATTATTCATAATAATAATAATAATATTTTCTAAATATATACATGAAATTTCACATGAAAAGGCTATTTAAACGTTTTGAAGGTGTTGTCCCCTAAAAAAAACATTGGAAACGCCATCTTTCACCAGTGGAAGCCATCCTCAAAAATGTCAGTCAGAAAAATAGGGTATACCATTTCCAGATTTGGGGGGGTCACTCACCATGCCTATGTACTCA